>NW_027279719.1:137500-195269 GCF_046629955.1 Centroberyx affinis
AACTCAATTTAGCTGATGTAGGCAGGTTTATTTTTGGAACTTTTTCAGGTGAACAACCTTGTATTCAACCATGTATTTGTGATTTTTAGCTGTACACACTCTCCCACTGCCCATCACTTTAATTCCTATGGAAATAGAGAAAGTAAAAATAGACAGATTGTTCAAAACAGTGTTAGTTTTATATCACATTTTATGTACAGTTTACCAATCAAACAAATTGCAGCTACTGGCACACTTAGCTGCATTTCATTTAACATTAATTACAATTTAGCTTCAGAGCTACTACAAGTTCTCTAGTAGTGTAGTGTAATACTAATCACTTTCTATCACTCAACATAAGCTAAAGTGTTAGCATGGCGCACCAGCGAATGTTTTACCAGGGACAGATGGATGGTTTTGGTGTCTGTGATCTCCCAAAAACTTGGCGTAATCCTAACTAACACTGGGTTTATTGTGTACTTACAACACTTTTCCATGGATTAATACACACTAATCCACCGGAACAAGGCATGTGTAAAGTAAACTGTTATCCAACCTTTCAGTCTCATGGAGGAGCTCTCAATCAGGACGTGTCGGTGCGGTTTTAGTCCGGTCGCATCTTCACAAGCCTGTTAACTTCTGAGAGCTTCGACTGCAGAGAACATCCTTCCATATTAGCGGAGCAGTCAGCGGCTGCAGATCTGTAGTCGTGACTCAGGACTGTCATTCCCTCAGGCTGGTGTCCTCTGTGTTACGAAGCACTCGGGCAGATGCACTTTTCCCTTGAACACATGGCCATCCTGCTATGCCCTTTATCTTTTGTGTGTGTGTGTGTGTGTGTGTGTGTGTGTGTGCAGGGGAACAACTCTGTGGTCCAACCAGGAGCGTGGGTAGCAGTGCAGCTATCAGAGACAGGATGCTGTGCGCAGGGAGGCAGAGTTAAGCTGTGGAGTCTAAATGTTATGTGTGACCTTGTTCTCCTCTCGACAGCCCTGCACCACGTCGGAGGCGGATTGGTAAGCGGCCCGGTGGATACAGCGCCGCCCGACTCCTCGCCTGTCCCGAATGAGACCCTCTCGAGGCGGACGGGGTGCATTAAAAATACATGTCCCAGAGGAGCGCTGCCGTGGCGAGCAGCAAACTCACAGCCATAAATCAGCACCGGAGGACTTTGATTTCTCCATTATCACTTCCCGCGGCAACAATGGAGGAGCAGGCGTGTTCGCGGGCCTGCTGACCCACAGAAACACACCGTAGGTTTCTATTTCTGGAGCCTCATTGCTTTTACAGATTAACTGCCCTCAAAATATGGCCCCAATCCCTTCATTGCAGCGCTAGTTTGACTGCTGTCTGACGCAGTGAACACTCAAGCCTGAAAAAACACCCGACTGTGTGTCAGTTCAGTCATCTGACGGGCCTCAGCCACTGGCCTGCTTTTGGAGGAAGTTTCAGTGCAGAGGAACAAACAAACGTCTGTACGTCATGACGGACTGAAAATCTTCTTTGTTATTCTCTTTATGATTGTTTCTCAGATGCCGAGTCATTGCCCATTTCCATCCAAAAGTATTTTTACCCTAGAGGGGAGCGATTGATGTCCAAGGCGTGCACAATAATACCATGACACTGTGCTCAGATTAAGACTTGATATTTTATTGCAAGAGACAGTTTCCATGAGGTCCTGAGGGCAAATCAGAGCGAAAACCCGTTGCCCAATGTTTTTCATAGGCTCTGTCTTGTGCTAATTAAGGTCCTCCATCATCAGAATTGACATTTCCATATTGTATGTGAGAGAAAGTAGCCTATATTAGCATATTCATGAACACTGACACACTCAATCATGTGAAATGGCAGCGGCGAACCCTGAGCCATCAAGCCCTGGAACAAATAGCTCATGACATGTGAGGGAAAGAGAAGAGCTTGAATCCCCTTCAACGCAACCTCAGCACAACCTCCCACAGCACAAAGCAGAGAGCTGGCACTAGCAGAGTAAGAGTATTTCACTCTATCATGAACCTGGCATGTGCTGTTGGGCTGGAAAGCAAGGCCTATAATAAGAGAAAAATTAAAGAATTGGATTAAAGATGGATTATCACTGTGCCGCTAAATCCAGCAAAGCAGCCGCTTTCGCGTAAACCCATCGGACGCTCTTCAGGGAGAGGCTCTGCAGGTTGATTTGCAGATTGCATTTGGTTGTTGATGCGGTGGCCTCTTGTGCGGCTGGTATTCACAGAGAGGGATGGAGAGTCTGGATGAGCTGGAGCACCCTCTCCTGGGAGACAGCCCCAAGAACAGCGGGGCACCCGGGCCGGGGCCCGGACCCGCCCCTGCAGGACTGTTCAAGGGCATCTTGGTGAGGTGTGAGGAGGACCGGGCCTACCCTCCTCTAGCGTGGAGGAGCTACTGCGGAGGCCGTCCTGAGCTCCAGCAGCAGCAGCTACTGGACCCCTGCTCCTTACCACGCACCTTAGAGTCCTTCTACCCCCCGGCCCCCATCTGGGGCCACACAGAGTCCCTGCTGAGCAAGGACTACCTGGAGACCACCTTTGTGGACATCCACCCCGGCTCCACGCTGGAGAGGAAGCTGCTGGCAGAGACGCAGGACTTCCACAGCGTGTCCTACAGCCTGGACGACGAGGACGACCTGCTTCCTGACTTTGAGGTGAGACTCCCCGGTTCCCACTGACAGGAAGTTGAAAACTTTTTGAATTTCTTGTGTGACAATAAACACACTTTCCACATTTACAATTCCACACTGTAACATCAACCAACACAGGCAGAACTGCAGAGAAAATAAAAGAAACTGCTCATGTAAAAAGAAACAGTGCGCAGCAGTCTGCCACAAAACAAGACAGTTCAGTCTCCTCCTGCTGATGTTGTGATGCCCCAAGAGAAAGATAGAGAGGAGAATCAATACCACACTGCTGATCATCACATCTGATCATCATATTTCTTCCAGCTCCTCTTTTGTTGCAGTTTGGTTCAGGGAGTGTTGCATTAAAAGGAAGACAGGTTCTTTTATTCTCGGGACTGAATTTGGGAATCAGAGAGGAACTTAAAATAGACATATGAGCGATGCATTTGAGGGCAGGCAGCAATTGAATGCTTACTGTCAAGAAGGCAGATTACATAAAGCTCCCTTCCTGCTGTGGTGCAGGTAATGACACTACAGTAGCGATAGAGGATGCCAGGTCTATTTCATAGATCACTGAACAAAGCCCAGCCTGGAGTGAAATGTAAATTAGCTTTAAGACGCTTATGAGAGTCACGTGATGTGTTGTGAAAAATAGCAAGTCAACTTAAATATGAATATGCTGTAAATGTCAGACTAGTTTAGTGTTCAGAGTTGAGGGTGTATAAATATCTACTAGTTATTTATATTATTATGGAAAGTCTCTCAGCAAGGTAAAATGAATAGGTCCAATTATCCACTGTGTGCCACAATACTGAAGGCTGTTTTATGATTATTACTTCATCTGATTAAGAACACAAGTATGTGGACAAACACACACACACACACACACACACACACTCACACATGAATGCACGTACAATATCACACACCATTAAAACCAAGAGCAATGGCTCAGCCACAAAGTTTAGTATAGTCATTAAGAGTTTTCTCCAAAAGGACAAAAGAGCAGCACATGAAATAACATTTTTTCAAACTCATTGTGAATGCTGGCCGTGGCGCAGTGATGCAAAAGCACTGGCCCGTGGGAATTTAACCTGGCATTGACCTCAAAGAAACACAAAACAACGCCTCCATCTCCTTTGTTTCACTTCAAAAGCCAAGACGCAGTTAGAGGAGTCAAACAGGCTCCAGAGCCCCTTTATCTCTCCATGATGAATTTCCAGTATGGAGCTGATCAATACTGTATGATCCCAGAGCAGCAGAGACAACCTCAGGACGTCACTCAGGACGGTCCCGTCCCGAGTGACTTTGCATATGAGCAGGTGTTTGGCTTTCTGCCCGATGATGAGATTCCCCCTTTTCCTCAGAGATGAGAGCCGCCACCGTAACTGCTTCATGTCAACAAAAAACGCCCAGGGCGGATCAATCCTGACATCAGAGAATAATTCCAGACAAGACGGATCAATTGTAACATCAGAGAATATTTCCAGACCGGCAGGGCAGACATGCGCAGTGAATGACATCAGGCCCGTCAAAATAACCTTGTGAACTAATCTTTAAAATACTGTGTGTAATGCTGTATTCTGGTTCACCCTTGTCTGATCTCCTTTAATCTCAGAAGCAGAGAAAGAAAGGCTTTCTGGTATATGGGCGCTGGTATATGAGGCATTTGCTCAAATGTTACGGGAGCTGAATTATTCATAATGCGCATCTTTGGAAAATACACAATTATTTTGCGCAGGAAATAACACAAGGAGAGTAATATGACAGGGTCAGAGTGAGAGAGGAAGCCAGATTGAATATGCAGCCGTTTCAGAAAACTGTATGAGTCATGAATCGCCCGCGGTCAGCAGAGCTAGTGCACATCCAGACTAACCCCATTCAGTCACATTATCTTACAGGCACCAGCAAAGTTTTCCAATTGTTCCGGAGGACATGTAAACAACATAACAACAAAAAAAAAAAGCCCATATTTTTCTAAGTTTCCATAAAACATTTGTGTTTCTGCAAGCAAGGTTAGATCATACTCATCTTTGTTATTAAAGGAATAATACTCAACAATGTCACACCACCACATTAGGTCTTACTCTTCTTCTAACCCGTTATTGAACGCTACCTAACTGCATCCTGTGTGCATCCCCAGGACTCATCCAGTGATGACTTCAGTGATACAGACAGTGAGAGCAACTTCCCTCTGATGATCCCTCAGGACTACCTGGGTCTGGCCTTTTTCTCCATGCTCTGCTGCTTCTGGCCCCTGGGCATCGCTGCCTTCTACCTATCGCAGAAGGTACACACACTCAATCCTGAGCTGACAAAAATACAAACTGGCACTGTAGTTCACGGTGACTTTGCATGTTAAACTTAAAGTCTCATTCCTGTTTCTCCCTGCAGTGTGTGTGTGTGTGTGTCTGTGCTAGACTAACAACAGGTAACGGTGTCTTAAGTACAAGTGTGGACATTATGGAATTGCTTTGGGGTTTAGACAGGGAGGGATTACACCTAGATTTGTAGGATTATGCCACCAGAGCTTTGAAATAGCACAAAACTGGACAATGCAAACAGGGAAAGCACAAGGATTGGCCAAGACAGGATGTGGTCATGAGAAGTGTGGCACAGTTCAGCTGTGGTTTCACACATTTAGGTCATTTTAGATTCACAAATAATTTCCAGGGGTGTGAGCCAACACACAAAAGCATGAATCAACACCCATGAATTTACCAATACACAGGAATTGATGTTACAATCCTCAGTGTGTGAGCGTGGCTCACTGGGGTCAAGTGGTCTCCTCCCATCACACGTTTTGTTGAATTAGACCTACAGCACCTCCAGAAGGCTCAGCACTACCTAGCAGCTCCTACACTTATCAGCAGTTCCTACACTTATCCCCAGTTCCCAACATTACTCATACTCACACTAATGATTTCAGTTCAGAAACAATTATTCTAACAACAATTATTCAGTATTCTGTCACCACACATCTTGGTAGGAAAATAACTTGATGATTACAATCAAATGACCAGCCAATGAGCTGAGATGCATGTGACATCATGGGAATACTAAGCTAAATGGACGGCTGTTCTCCTGGCTTGAAACGGCCCGCTCATTAGTTCAGAAACCGAATTGTAGCAGCAAACAATTATACCAAGAGCTGAGAATAGTGTATCACTGCTCACTCTGTCTACCATATCTATACTATAATAAGATATATAACTCCTGTCTTAAGATATTCATACTTCATATATCCTTTCTTTTCAGCTAGAGCAATCATACTACTATCAAACAATGTGTCAGCTAGCATGCTACAAACAACCAAAGGCTAACAAGCCAACATGTTAAGAAAAATCAATATTCTAACAAACATGCTACTAAGACAAAGCCACAGCAACTGTGTTACCAGCAAACATTATGTCAGACAGCATGCTACAGGCACACAAAATGCAACAAGCAAACATATTAAGATATCAATATAGCCTTCCAGAAAACAACAAACAGCCAGAGAATCTGTACCAGCAAACAATATCTGTACCCATTCTCACCCACCTCCCTTTCCTCTAATAACATCCAAACTACTAGGTTTCTCCACAGGTGGAAGGGTTGCCCACAGCAGATGCTATGTATTGGTAAATGCACAAAGATGAAGGTGAGATGTGATACCTTGAGGCACCTTTGAAAGTGCTATTTTCTCTCAAACTTAAATGTCAAGTGGTTTGCTGAGGTTATAAATCTCTTTTAGGGCATAATAGCTTGTGAAAACGTGGAGCAGGTCAAAGGGATAAGGGCAACGTTACTGCACCAACTATTCCATCAGTCACCATTACCACCGGCGTTGTGGAAAGCTCCAAACACCTCTATCTCTAGTCACAGGAGGCCCGTAGTTGATGTAGGCATCCTGCTAGAGCGCCGAAAAAGAAAAAAAATCCCATTAACGCTTTTGCAAAGCTAACTGGCAGCAAGCTGCAAAGGCCCTTTGATCAGATCAATGGCCTTCGTTAAGGTTTAATTAGAGTCATAACAAGCAGCCCCAAGGTGATAGATTTCCAATAGTGTTGTGTGCTACCTAAAACAGGGGTCAGAGTCAAAGACAAGGACTAGGAACGGAGGGAGAGAGGAAGGAAGGAAGGGAAAGTGATGAATGAGGCTCAAGTGCTGGGTGTGATTCAGAGATGGAACATAATATGGGCTTAGCGTGTGAATGGAATGAGTGGAAGGGGAAAGTGAGGCTAGGGAGGACATTGACAAATGATGACTAATGCCCTTCTCTCTTCTTTTTTTTTTTCTCCTCTAATCCTTATCTCTCCTTCCTCCTCTCTCCTCTCTCTCATCTGTTTCTCAGACCAACAAGGCTTCGGCTCAGGGGGATTTTCAGGGGGCGAACGCGGCGTCCCGCCAGGCTCTGTGGCTCTCGGTGCTTTCCATTGTGTTTGGGATCATAACGTACATCTGCGCCATCGCTGCGCTCATTTCTTACCTGTCTGGGAAACCGCCATAAAAGCAGCTCTCGCGCAAGGATACACAAAAAAAAAAGTAGACTCCACGCATCCATACACATCACCACACGCCACCATCACACCACCTGGAAATGTAAAAAATAATCACAATCTTTGTCCTTCAACCCCTGTCTGGATACATGTTTCACCTACACAGAGATGGAGAAGCCTAGACTGGACTGATCATAATCACTTATAATTGGATTAGGACATAATTCAATGATGAGGAGGATGTTCGTCATACATGAAGAAAAACATGAAGAAAAACCTCATCAATCAATATCACTAGAATATAAACGATTCAGTCTGTAAGTGTTATTAGTTTGTCAACCAAGGACTTAAGTTAGCTGCCATCCTTTAATTCTGTGGTAATCGTCATTTTGTACGGATAGGTGTCACTTTTCCCCCCAAACAGTGGGTGTATCATGTTGAAACTCATCACATGTAAAGCTTTTAAAAAACAAAAAGCAGACGTTATCACAGCATTGTAGATATATCTCACCATCACAAACACTGGATGAGTAATGGGAGGTGGAGGGAGAGGGAGGGAGCGTGCGGTCCTGTCTGCGGTGGGAGGAGCGAAGAGGTGGCACCGGTGATGGAGTCTGCAGATTTATGAGAAGGGCACAGCAAGGACGTGGCAGCAGCTAATCCTGATGGACCTCGCCGTGGGAGGGTCTGACGAGCCGCCCGAGGCCCACCTCTAGTCCGAGACACCCACAGGGAGCCGCCGCACAAACACACCCACCGATCCCTGTTCCCTGGGGCTTAAACGCAACGCTACACACACACCGTTCACCTGCAGATAGGACTGATTCTGCTTTGTTTCTGCTGTGTTTCTTTATGTTAAAACACACAAACCTACTAAATGAAATATAGTGCCATAATGTTATTCAGAAAAATCATGTGTTCAAGAGTTTAAAAAAAAAAAAAAGGGAAATGCAAGTTGGCAAAAGTGTAACATTGTGTCTCAGGATGGAGGGATAAAGGAAGTGCTTCAAGACATGAGAGGAGACCTGAGAGGAAAGTGCAAGTACATGGGAAGAACTCTGGGGAAGCTTGTATGAATTATTCCATTAATAGAAGCAACCGGGACGCTGCTCCCCGCTCCCCAAATATAGACTCTAGCTATTTTCTCCTCCCCAACACACAGGGCTTGAAATCCTCAAGACATCCTCGCTGCTTTCAGTAACGCAAACTTAGAGAACGAAGTGTTCCACTCAAGACGTGTCACCGTGCGTAGGCAAACACTGTTAACGCCCCTTTTTGTTTTGATGAGTCGGGGCAAAATGTTGCAACCGATAGGCCGATGTCATGTCCAGGCCGTGACCCTATTGGATGAGACACGCAGCGCTTGTCCATCTGATGCATGAGTCAGTTAAAAGTTCATTTCGGTCACAGCAAAAAAAACAAACAAAAAAAAAAAAACACCCTGCATGGTGAGTTTGCACTTTGCCATGTCAAACCTGCTCCGAGCTTCAACTTCCCTCATTTGGTCTTGACTGATTGCAAGAATAGCTTTGATAAAAAATAAATAAATAAATAAATAAAAACTCTTGCCATATTGGTTTGAGCTTACATGTGCCATAAACAAAACGCTGAACAAGGGAAGTCCCACTGAGGAAATAAAAAAAAAAAAAAGACGTTTTCTATTTAGATGTATAGTTTTATAGAGTCCAGAGTTGGATCACCCATTATTGATTTCTAATTTAAATATTTTGTGTTCCGCAAAAACCAGTGTTGTATCAAGACTGAGTTGATAATAGGTGATGGTCACTACTACCAATCTGTGTAAGCACTTGACAACCTGTGATATCTCAACGTCTAAATGTTGTCGACGTCCACTGTTGGTGTGCCGTGATGAAACCGCACTGAACACCGTCCTCCAGTTCTGACAATCCTGAGCAATCCTGTCTCCACTGGGCATTTGTGTCGATGGCAAAAACCCCCTTTGTTGTTACAGTTGAATCACCACGATGGATTTGTAATTTATATGGAAGCATTTAATGTAGATTGGATGATCATCATGAACACCTTTACCCATCATGCTTTCATGAGATGGGCCTCGGTCAGATCTGTCTCGGTTTGTTAAGATTTCACTCATATGGAGAATGAACGGACGCAGTGAGGCGCAGAACTCATGTGAGGCGATAAAGGTCAAAGGTTGTGGCAAATGAATATATTAGTATATGAGATATACTGTACTTTCCCAGTTCACATCCTTGTATTAAATTATATGTAAATACAAAAAAGAAAAAAAAACCCTGAATCCCAATAAATGCACTTGTTTGACATTCATCTTTCCTCCTTTCATTTGCACATCATCTTGAAATTTACATGCAAGTGTGATTTTTGTTTTTTTGCTCATGTCATTGTTAATGAAGGCATCATCTTGGAGTTGGAACACACACACCAATATTAAAGTGGATGCCGGTCCACAGGAACAGAGATTCAAAGTGAAAGATTGTAGCCGCACTCCCATACCTCTGACGCAGAATACTTTGTCTTATAACATTAAAAAATCAACGTTTCCACAGCAACGCGGTCTTCGTCCGGGTTTTTTTAATATAAGACAATAAAGAATTCTGCATCGGCACTATGGGAGTGCGGCCACAATCTATTACTTTGAATGAAGTCATCATAACCAAACCACCATGTCAGTCTATCTGCTTCAAAACTATGTTCAAACCCCCCTCCACTCCCCCCAAAACACACACACACACACACACACACACACATACACACACTCACTCACTTTCTCCATGAACAGCACAGCAGACTAACAACTGGACTGAAACAAACGTAGGCCAAAATGGTTGCTGAATATTTTATTACGACAAAAAGGCTTGTATGGTCTGTTAAAAAAAGCGACAAAACACGGGGAAAAGGAAGCCATTTTCTCCATCAGAGGGTTTTGGAGTATCGCCGCCTGACAGAATCTCTGTAGAACTGGAAGATCTTCTCCGATGCTTTCTGACTGACTGCTATACACTGCTGGAGCTGTGGAAGCACAGAGACACAAATTGAGAACCTCCGCAAAAATACTAAACGTCTGTGATATCGCTGCAGGTATCGACACGTAAAGTGAAGACACCGAAAACGTCTCGTCATCATCAGACCTGGCACAAGAATTGCACAGATGTGATCAGGAAACATGAAAGGAGCAAAAATATTTCTTAATCAAACACCGCTGTACTGTGTGTCCAAAAAGAAAAACTCACTTCCCTGAAATCAGGCATTAGGCAAGATCACCAGCCTTAATTTCACAATGTCCCTAGAAAAAAAAACAAAAAAAAACATTTCTATTTATCTACTGACCTCATGAACTGAAAACGATCCTTTGGTTGATGACATCATTACTCTGCGCTCTGTGCTGTCAATAGCAAAGGTCATCAAAGCTCGACTTTCCTGAGAGAGAGGAAGCAAAAAGGAACAAATTAGAACATTCAGTGAGGTTTTTTTCTAGCGTGTAGAACAGAAATCTCCAAAACATTAAAGGAAAAATCCACTCTTGAATACTCTTACACAATGATGTATCATAATCTGTGATGTTCAACGCATTCCTGGAAGTTATTTTGTAATGAAGTGTTGTAATTTACCTTTTTTTCCCCCCTCAACCTACCAGGTCGACTTCTATTTCAGCTAGAGATTTCCTATATTTCCCAGAACGCCTTGCAACAACCCCCAGAGAACGGGCCTGAATTTGTTCCATTCGGCTGTGGCTCTTACGTGTGTGGGTGGGTGGAGAGAGAGAGAGAGAGAGAGATATATATTTTCGGCTATCAAACTCCATTGTAGCTGCGCTGGAAATATCTCAGCGTGACGTCACCTTGTCTCTGCTTGGCCGGTTATCAGGGGGGGGGGGGGGAATAAGAGAAAAATACACCGCCAAAGGAACAAAACAGAACCCAGAAATGCACGGTACACATCGCCAGTAGCTGTTTTATAGCTGTGTTGGAGTGTTTTTGGGTGGGTTTTTCCTTTAATACAACACAATACACCTTTATATAGTGAGGCAATATACCTTTTCCTGAGCTGCAGTGGGGTCTGTGATGATTTGACCCTCTGTGTCGATGGCGCAGGTCACTCCGCAGAACAGGCAGCTCATAGGGGGGCCGGCGTCCATGAGAGCCATGCAGGCGGCATTCAAGAAGCACGCCAACAGCTGGGACCCAGATAAGGAAGTGACACCAGGAGGACGCTATCTCAGATGTGAACATGAACTTCACAGCACTCAGATCGCATTTCTCTCTAAAAAAAAAAGGATACCGAGCCGTCATCGTGCAACACCTGCAGAACGAGAGTGAGGGAGGAGCGAGGGTGGAGGGAGGCGAGCAGAGACGCCTCGCATGTTTCACGCACACACTGCTCCTGTGATCGCTCTCTTACACCTAACAAAAAAAAACAAAACAAAAAACAGAAAACATACAAAAGGTTGAGATGCTGTACATGCTCGGTTCAGACTGGAGGGAAACTGGCTAACCGATTCCCCCTTGTGGTGTGTAACGGTAAGACAGCCTTTACACGGCAGGATTATTATACTGTATGACAGTGATTCTCAACCTTTTTCACATCACGGACCCTTAATTTAGGGCCACATTAGGGCCACGGACCCCCATTTGATGAGATTTTCTCTCTCAGATCCAAATCTGAAAATATTTTTTCGTTAGATAATGATTTTGTCCAGAATTCCATGACTATCTGTAGATAACAGTGAAACTATGATCAAAACAGTCATTATTCTACATTATCTCATTGTGTTAACTTCTTGTAAATTAAATAATGGTGAAGTTTAACAATTCATCAATTTGCTGGGGACCCCCTGGAACCCCCTCAAGGACCCCTGGTGGTGTCCGGACCCCACGTTGAGAACCACTGCTGTATGCATTATGTATACATGCATATCCATTAGTAGCACTGTTAGGAACGTGCCTCCTCACTCTGAGCCACGTAAATGTACAATGTGGAAAAATCAAATGACAACAAAAATAACTAAAATGCAAATGCTTTTCTCAACAAAGCTACAAAGTGCAATAAAACAAAAGAATAGAGCTGCAACGATTAATTGATTAGTTGTCAACTATTAAATTAATCGCCAACTATTTTGATAATCGATGAATCAGTTTGAGTAATTTTTTAAGAAAAATAAGTCAAAATTCTCTGATTCCAGCTTCTTAAATGTGAATATTTTCTGGTTTCTTTACTCCTCTCTGACAGTAAACTGAATATCTTTGGGTTGTGGACAAAACAAGACATTTGAGGACGTCATCTTGGGCTTTGGGAAACACTGATCCACATTTTTCACCATTTTCTGACATTTTATAGACCAAACAACTAATCGATTAATCGAGAAAATAATCGACAGATTAATCGACAATGAAAATAATCGTTAGTTGCAGCCCTACAAAAGAAGAAACAAAATAAACTCATCGACTGAACAAGAAGCACTGCCCAGTGTTAACGCCAACTCAGCAAAATTCAGAAACTGCATTGGACTCCTCAACAAACAGATGAACCTCAGCAGCAGCGGTACGAGGAGAAACGATTGTTTCTCCGGTGAAACTCTTACTTGGCAGTCCCACTTTGGGCTGCACCACCACCTCCATGGTCGCCCGGTCGTAGATCTCCTTGCTGATTTTCACCTCCGCTGGTCCGTAAACCCCAGCCAGCACACTGGTCTCTCCTTCAGAAAAAACACAAGAGGGCATTACTGAATTGAATATATAAATAAATATACAATAAAATACGCACAGTTACACAAGTAAGAATTAGGGCTGGGTCATATGGTTGAAATCAATAACACGATCATCATAAGGATTTTCTTCGATATCGATATATATATCACAATATGGCTCATGTATGCAAAACCACATGTTAAATAATCAAGTTGATGTTCATTGCATTGAACTGAATGGTAATGTTAAATGTGATGTCAAACAAAACTGACATTTTCAAGTAATATTCCTTGAAATGTTTCATCACTCATTTTGTCAGAGTTTTTAAATAAAACAAAATGTTATCATCAATTTAGACAGCAGAATTGTGTGTCACGATATCAAAATATCTTCATATCGTCATGATATGATTCCACTGACAGATGATAAACGATAATATTGAATTATTGCCATAGTAAGAACAGGAAATCAGTCTAGATGGAGCAAAAACTTAGCAGTTGAATCATGGTAGCGTTAAATTGCAGATGGAGCATCTGAACGGGACAAGGTGAGTACTGAAACCACTGAGAGGAGGAAGTCAAATAATTTAAGACAGACAGTGATAGAGGAATTAATTAGGGCTGAATGATTTTGAAAAAATATCGAATTGCAATTATTTTGACTGATATTGCAGTTGCGATATGATTTGCGATATTAGAGGGAATGATAATTTTTACATCATTATTCTCATTTTCATTGAAAGATGTATTAAAATGATTATGGTGTGATTTTTGCGGGGATCTGTACCAAACAAAGATGTTTTCTTAAGTCTGTAGAATATGATGTGTAGGCCAGGACATCTCTGCAGCACGACAATATTTAATTTAAAATGCTATTTTGACACATTTCGCCTTTAACAAATATTGCCTCTCCTGCGATTTGAAAATTCCAGTAGGCCATATTGCGATTTCGATAAAATTTCGATTAATTGTTCAGCCCTAGAATTAATGAACAATTCATTCTTTTTTAAATATAAACGTTCCACTTTTTTGGGTAGTGAACAAGTCAAGTTTCCAAATCATGTAATATCAGTTCACTAGAGGTAGAGCTCATCGCACAGAAAGTCATTTTCCCTTTTTAAAACTATGATGTAGAACCAACGGGTATTTTGATTCTTGTTCATCTGCAGTGACCCGCCACACATTAGGCAACTGACAAAATGAACAAGTTTTGAACAAGTTATAATCATTTTCACTGACCGAAGTTAAACAAAAAGCCTGACTCCTCAACACGCTTGCAACTTTCTATCGCCATTAAGCCAAAACTGCAAAATCGTAAAAATGACAGGCCTGACATTGAGGAAATGAAATGGATGTCAGGGGTTTAACAACTACCAAACATTCAGGCTACATGTGTTTTTGAAATAACTTCTTAAACTTACCTTTACCTCCAAAAGCAAAAGAACTTCACTTCAAAGTATTTAACGATATATATCCTTCAGGAGAACTCCTTGGACAAAGTTTAAACTTTGATCACAATAGCTGTATATTCTGTGATGAAGAAATAGAGACTACGGATCACTTATTTTTCTTCTGTCTTCATAGCAATACTTTCTGGTGTGATATGTATGATTGGCTAGAATCAAAAATCTTTTCTCTCTCCCATTTTACCAGAAATGATATTACATTTGGAATCATAATGGAGGATAAAAAAAACTGAATTTCTGTTGAATACTTTATTTATTTTAGGTAAATTTTATATCCATAAATGTAAATGTATTAAGACACAACCCTTATTGGTGGTTTTTATGAGAGAACTATCACTGTACTGCAAGTCACTTAAGTATATGGAAAAGAAAAAAGCAAAACATCTACTGAACATTATTGATGCCTTAAAATTATTAGAAGAGACCCCTTAGCTACTTTATTCTATTTTTTATTTATTTATTTATTTATGTTATAATCAGTAGTCGATTTGTACACAAATTTCAAGGGGGATGGTGGGGTCCTTATGGAGACAAACAATTTGATAGTGGCGACAGCATGGAGGGTAGGGGACCAGCTGTTCACCCTTTTGTTTATATTGTAACAGCACAAAGACATGCAAGTTAGGGATGTTAGGTATCAGATGCTCCTGCCAATGCCCTGAACCAAGGCACTGTTCTCAGAAAGTTAGGATGGGTCAAATACAGAGGACAAATTTCCCCACAGGGATCAATAAAGTGTAAACTCAACTCATGGCACTTTTATCTTATCCAAACTTGAAATTTATAGTTATGAAACCTCTACTCATGCTCGCTTTGTCATCATCTCCTGCTTGCTTTGCCTCTGCTGCATCGTCTCTTAAAACATCCTCCTGGCTATCATCTAGGTAGAAAATATAGACTAGTCAATAGCTTTTCAATGATGGCCAAATAGACTACTTCGTACAAAGGTACCCCTACGGTGTGTGTGTGTGTGTGTGTGTGTGTGTGTGTGTGTGTGTGTGTGTGTGTGCGTGCGTGTGTTTACATTTGTTTCAGCCTTAGCAGTTATCCATTTCCTTTACCAGCATAGATTACCACCCAAAGCAGTAATCAAATTAGGAGTCACTGCACAAAATTCAGCACATACTAGCGCTGTAAACACCTTTGTGCTCTAGTCCTGTGATCCTTAGACAAATTTTATTTGGGTTACGTGAGAACGACACACAGAGGGCTTCCTCCCTTTGACGGTGACTACCTGCCACTTGAACAACACAATTCAAACTAGGTTAATCTTGATTTACCATTTATTTTGTTGCCTGGCAACATCCCGCTGAGGATGAAATGTAGCCTAATGTATGGCCTGATGGTTTTTTTTTCTTCATTAATATAATTTTGGTGTTAAAATGTCAACTAGCTATCTAATCTGTTTAATCTCTGTTTCTCTTTTTCCCCACTTCAAACAGTGTAGGCTAAATTATACAAAATAATCATTATGACTCCTGACGTTTCTCACACCTGTAGTCCCACAGACCTACCTGCCCGCCAGCCCATTTATAAGAGCCAAAATAATATCCTCAAGGTGTCACAGCCGCGTTGCAGGTTTTGCTGTGCCATCAACCAATAAAAAAACATGCATCCGTATCAATGCAGGTGTGTGTGACCCCCCTGCCCTCGGATTTGCTGTAAACTCCAGATGTGCTATATTCTTTAAAATGATTAAATATCAATAGTAAGTGGCTTACACATTTCTTGATTAAATGATATCTTTGTGCCATAAAGAGGGATGAAACGGGGATGGCAGTGTTACAAAGGGGATGATTTTTGACAATTTTCATTTCAAGGGGGATGGCATCCCCTCCCATCCCTCCTCAAATCGACTACTGGTTATAATTCTGTTTACATGATGTGCTCCGTTTTCTAAAGAGCCTACTACTGTTGATGTATGATTTGCCATATATTGTTGTAAAATTTATACTCAAAATCACTTTGAAATCACTACATGCAAATCCAGGTGTGTCTGGTTCTGTAGAACTTAGACACAAATATTTTAAAATGAGTGAAAATGAGCAAACCAGAGAACCTAAGCCCTAACCTGTGATGTCATCAAGAAGAGACCAAACTCGGGAGTTGCTGCATCTACGTTACAGTGAATTACAAATTGCCCTTGAGGACAGTCAGCTAATGGGTAAAACCCTTAAACAAACATTCAGTGCTTGACGTTTCACTTCCAGGTCGTCTTTACTGATTTTTTTGCTGTTGCACGGAGGATTTTGTCATTAATTCAAAGCATTGTGTGAGTGCAAATCATGGAAGCGCCATAGCAAATAGCCTCGGCTGACGTTGCCCGGTATAAAGTACAGACTAGTCCGGCTCCTAATGCCGTAAAGGACGGGTTCGAGTCGTGTTTTTCTGTCTCACTACCTTGGATGAAGGACGATGAGCCGTCGGGTCGAGACAGTAAACTCTGTTCGCAGCCAAACTCCCTCAGTGAAACGTTTGAAGCGCCGCAGACCTCCATCATCGTGCTGCTCGGTGAAGTTGCGACGCGAGCGTATGACGTAATGTGTTTTGCAGAGTGGGGCCGCTTAGTGATGACATCAGCACCCTCGACGTAGAAAAGGATGCATCCCGAAACGCTCCAACTGCAGCTCCTTGTTGCATCCTCGTTTTTAAGTGATGTCTTTTATCTTCGAGTTATTTACTATTATTTAAACCCTCTTGCCTTCTTGTTTTACTTGTTTGAATTTATTTTATGAGTTTGATGTTTGCCTAATTTGATTGTTAATGCACTTTGTAAACTTTTTTTAAAGTGTTTTACAAATCAAGTTAATATTAATAATACAACTACCACCATTACTACTACTACTACTACTAGGCTTACTACTACAGTAACCGTAGTGAGGTTAATGGAGTATTGGAGAGAAGGGATAATAAGCTTTGATGATAACCACCACTTTCTTCAGTTTCCCGTAGTGTTCTCATAATAGTATGTAGAAGATAGAACAGAAGTTCAATAGAAACACTGTGTTGAAACTCTGTAGCAAGAGCAGGGCCGGCTCTAAACTGCTGGAGGCCCTAGGCAAAATTTTCTGTGGAGGCCCCCTACCCACCATCAAGCAATAAAAAATGAGTGAAATTGTGTTTAAAGCATTGTATTTTTCTTAACTACCACAGCACATGAATATCAAAATAAAATGTAATAAATTCAAGGTGAATGTGCCTCTCCCCTTGTGTGAACATGAGCTTAAAATGAGGGCTTCCAAGGGCCTCAGCCAATAAGATCCATCTCTTGCTGGAGAAGGGGGGGCCTCCCCTGAATCAGAGCTTTTGATAAGAATGGTAAGACTGGTAAGAAAGTTGAAAAAATAAATTAAAGGATGCATGAGGCCCTTGGCATTTGCCTGTTCAGCCTATAGGGAGCACCGGCTATAGCAACAGTGTCAGGATTTTAAGCTGGTTTGATAACCAAAGCCCCTATTTACTTTTTCTACTGGCTGGGTTGTTTCATTGTGGTTGACATTGCAGTGTTTGGTATTCTGTAAAACATGAACTGATTAAGTGTGCTGTGTTCAGTGGAAAAACTGATAAGGAACCAAAAGTCTACAGAAAACATGTTAGACGGCTTCAAATACAAATATCAAAAGCCGGATTGCAGTCTTTGAATGCAGCATAATATAAAACTTCCACGGCTCAAACCAGTCAGACAAGGAAGTATTATACTTTTTTTTTTACATTGTATCAGACACAGTTATACCGGAAGTTAGACGCGTCTCCCTTCAAAATAAAAGTATAAAACTTTAAATTAAAAAGGTGGGTAAACCACGACCTCCAGTCAGGGATCATCATAAGGCATCACAACCACCAATATAAATGAATAAATTATTAAATAAATGAAAAAGATAGGTGGGTTAGCTGGGTTTAGGATGGTTTATCCATGGAAGTATTATATTATTGAGTATATTATTATATTATGATATTGTTGGGGTTTACCTTCCACTATATGCTTTAGTGGCAAGAACAGAACAAAAAAATCATATGTAAATATTCAGTTGAATCATTGCACTGAATACTGTGTGCAAGTATAGCTGTATATAATTAATGGATAGGGTACTAATATTGTGTTATAGTTCAGGGTATTTCGTTATGAAAGAGTGCCTTATGGATGGGTAAATTGGAGGCTAAAAATATCATATCTTCCAATACATTATTTATTTTCTCTTTGGCAGTTTGTCTATTTGAGTTTTATTTTGAAGGTTTTCACCGGAGGTCCTGTTGTTGATTCTGGTCGGCTTAACCCTGGTGAGTGGTGAACTCCACGAACTGACAAGTGTGGTTGTGTGTGGGGATTGCAGTGCTGCAGATCTACAGGGAAGAAGGTCAACCGCTTGTTGTTTGTGTTCTGTGTGTTTTGCACGATTTTACCAGCTGTACTGCAGCACTACTGACAAGCTAACTGTCCAGAAACAGCAACGAGACGGGCTGACAGATGACGGCTGTGAGCAGTATGAACAAAATGTATGGAATATGCTTCCATGCAATTCGTCAACGGACAGGACTAAAGGCGTCCAGGCTGCTTCAACAGAGGACCTTCAGAGTCAGTGTGAGTTACAGTATGCATTCTTCTCAACGGGTAACAATAAGCAGCTAGCTAGCTAAAAAAACAACATGAAAAGGTCGCTTGACTTTTTCAGTTATCGCGTTAGCTTGTTAGCTTGCTAGCTGCCTAGCTGAAGCTAACGATATATGTTCCAGTTTATCTAACCCAGTGTCCCATCATTAGTTATTGTGAAGTGTTTCAGAATTAAATCATGGTCTCGCTATTAATGACCAACTAAGGACTGCTTTTGTTGCACCTAGCGTGTGTTGTGACTTTATTTTTCAAAGGCAGTTCATGTTAGCAAGCTAACATCATGCCTTAGCTACTTAGCAACATCCCGATTGGTCGAACGAAGGGGTGTGCGGACAACACTTCTGTCTTCAACTTGAAGTCAAATATAGATAAACATATGTCATATTTGGAGATGGTAAAACAATTTTTCGTGGGCTCAGCATCTGATTGATTGTTTAAAGTCAAATGCGTTTTAGTAATTGTTTTGGCAACATTTCCAAAACAGATAAGTTGGCCACCGTCCCGTAAAATCACCCTGGGTAAAGTCACAGTATCCACAATGTCAGTCTCTCATTCACTCAACTGATAAGCTCCGTGTCTTTCTTCTCGATGTCATTATTAAGAGAAAGTTGAATCTTGCTATGCTGTGTCTATTTTAGAATGGGCCTCTGTCTGTCCTTGCCACTGCACTGTGCTGTCGTCATCATCAGTGTTATGTTTATATTGACTGTTTCAGGCGGCGCACCGACAGCAGCCCTTTGACTCGTCCATGGAAAAGCCTCAGTTCCCTGGAGCCTCGGCTGAGTTTGTGGATCAACTTGAGTTCATCCAGCCCAATGTCATAGCTGGGATCCCAGTGTACCGGGTGATGGACCGGCAGGGCCAGATCATCAACCCCTCTGAAGACCCACAGGTACAGCGGGCTGGTATATAGTGGCACTATAACCTCCACTCCTAAACCGTTAAAGCCATCGTATCACATTTCATGCTTTGAATCCATTGGTTTGACCTTAATATCAGGACATATGGCTATTTCTCTCCTGCTCAGCTCTCCAAAGAGACTGTGTTAAACTTCTACCAGAAGATGACTATGCTCAACACAATGGATCGGATTCTGTATGAGTCTCAGAGACAGGTAAGACTAATCAGCTACGTCCTCCTGGGATAACCGTGGACAGCAGAGCACAGCGTGAGGAAATGTTAATTTGTTTTCTGTTAAAGGGTCGGATCTCCTTCTACATGACCAATTACGGTGAAGAGGGGACTCACATCGGTAGTGCTGCTGCTCTCGACCCAAGTGACCTGGTGTTCGGTCAATACAGAGAAGCTGGTAAGGATCAGACGGCAGGTGGTTGTTGGTGGATTGCACAGCATTATGTTTCTGATCTATAAACATATTGTCATTTTATATGGAAGCTCACAAATCCCTTTAAACACTTACTTTTGTATTAATTTTATACTGAACAATTTTGTCGTAATGATTATGTATTGTCATGACTGTTATCTCAACTGTATCAAATACAGTTGTTTCAAAATAGCACTCTGTAACATTGTTTTGAAAAATTTCTGATGATTAAAATTAGAGCTGAACAATTAGTTGGAAAAAATCAAAAGCGCAGTATGAATTTCTGCAATTTCCAGAGGCTGCAATTAATTAAGAGAGAGGGGCATCCAAAATGGATTTCTGAACAAGGTATTTTAGTGCTGCGGGTAATCATTGGTCCATGAATCAAGCACAATATTGGTGAAAACCTTTCATCATCCCTTTTTAACACAATAACTTCTTTAAACAATTTTAAAGTTCCAAAACAATTAATGACAAGAAAAACATGCAGTGATATGAATCACAGTTTAAATCACAATTGCAATATTTCTGTCAAATAATCA
Source organism: Centroberyx affinis (assembly GCF_046629955.1). NCBI lineage: Eukaryota > Metazoa > Chordata > Actinopteri > Beryciformes > Berycidae > Centroberyx > Centroberyx affinis. The sequence continues at coordinate 158,217 of NW_027279719.1, forward strand.
CAATTACATTTTTTGTCTTTCAGCCCTAATTAAAATGATTATTAATATTATAACCATAATAATAAACGCCATAGATTACAAAAAATCTCAGTATTATTGTTATAATAAATATTAAATGTTGTTGTGCTGCCCTGTAGGAGTGCTGATGTACCGTGGTTTTCCGCTGGATTTGTTCATGGCTCAGTGCTACGCCAACGCTGACGACCTCGGCAAGGGCCGGCAGATGCCCGTCCACTACGGCTCCAAGGACCTCAACTTTGTCACCATCTCTTCTCCTCTGGCCACACAGATCCCCCAGGGTGAGCTTAAGTCTCACATGTAATGTATATTCATATGCTTTACCATTTTTGTTTTGTAAAGCACCTTGTAAACTTGTTTTTAGATAAGTGCTATATGTATATAAGTTGAATTAATACTGTTACTTCTTCCTCTCCATCTTATCCCTAACCATGACAACTACAAAGTATACACCTGTGTGTTAACTAGGGCTGCAACTAATGATTATTTTCATTGTCGATTAATCTGTCGATTATTTTCTCGATTAATCGATTAGTTGTTTGATCTATAAAATGTCAGAAAATGGTGAAAAATGTGGATCAGTGTTTCCCAAAGCCCAAGATGACGTCCTCAAATGTCTTGTTTTGTCCACAACCCAAAGACATTCAGTTTACTGTCATAGAGGAGTAAAGAAACCAGAAAATATTCACATTTAAGAAGCTGGAATCAGAGATTTTTGACTTCTTTTTCTCAAGAAATTACTCAAACCGATTAATCGATTATCAAAATAGTTGGCGATTAATTTAATAGTTGACAACTAATCGATTAATCGATTAATCGTTGCAGCTCTAGTGTTAACCTCTCCAGTCTGTAAGTACATACCACCGTAACAATACATCCATATGTGATGTACTGTATGTCTGTTTCTGTTTTAGCGGCTGGAGCGGCGTATGCACTGAAGAGAGAGAACATGAACCGCGCTGTTATCTGCTATTTCGGAGAGGGAGCAGCCAGCGAAGGGGATGCCCATGCCGGCTTCAACTTCTCTGCCACCCTTGAGTGCCCGCTGATATTCTTCTGTCGTAATAACGGTTATGCCATCTCTACCCCCACTAACGAGCAGTACAGAGGAGACGGCATCGGTAAGAGAGGCCTTGGTATTATTGTTTTCTGCAGTATATATGATTGAGAGAACATGCTGCCCGTATGAACACACCATTCTCTCCCTGGTTAAACAGCTGCTCGAGGTCCAGGCTATGGCATGATGTCGATCCGTGTCGATGGTAACGATGTGTTTGCTGTGTACAACGCCACAAAAGAAGCGCGCCGCCGAGCCGTGGCCGAGAACCAGCCCTTCCTCATTGAGGCGATGACCTACAGGTTAGCTGATGTTTGAGTGATTATTGTGAATGACCGTCTGCATTTTCAGGCCACGTGACACAACATGTAGGCTGATTATAGCTAAGGTTTGACTGTCACAACTGATTTTTCAGTCTTGAGATTTGGGGGTGGCTGCGTGGTGCTAGAACTCGGGGAGTCTGTGATTCCCAAATCCAACTCGTCACAGGATTGGGGGGGGAAAAATCTGCAAAAGCCAGTCATTAAGTGTATAATGTCCAATCCTTTCATAGTCTATGTTCCTAGCTTAAAGCAGCAACCAAGGTCTGGGCAATAAGGACAGCATGATCATCATCTGATTTACAGTATATTTCTTTATTATGCCATGATTGGCATAAAAAAATATTCTGTTCAGTGACAATATTAGTTCAGAGATAAAACTAGCCAAGCAGTTTGGTGTTTAAGGGTGTTAACAAATTCAGGCAACTGCATGACTTTGACGTAGTGTTTTTATCACCATTATAAATAATTAACTACTAGTATTCCAATGAACCATCCACTAATGCACTTGGCATCAATTACTATGTGAACTTGATCTGCTGCAGTTAAACACTGTGTATGAATGTAAGAAGTAACTCTGTTAAGCAACTATTATAGTTACAAGATATAGCTTGCAGAAGCAGTTTGGTTTGTGCAACATTCATTCCTTGTGGGTTAACTGCAAAGGGCACAACACAACCCTCAAATACTAGTAAAGCTGCACTGCTGTAGGTAAAGTTATAACATAAAAAAATTATTTTGAGCACATACTGTATCAGTTATAGCAATAGATAGAGCATCAAAGTGCCTTGGTGTTTAGGGTGCAGCATTTTGGTTTTGAGATACCATTGAATATTTAAACTATGAGGCAAAAAAGTTGCTTATTAGAAGAATAGTAAGCAAAGAGAAAATAATGTTAGTCTGGCACAGATAAAGTTGCAGCACTGGTTTTTTTTTTTGTATCTATCTTTGGCAACTGGCCATGGTGCATGATACTGTCCAAGTTGTGCAGTTAATAACAATGCACTCTGCAGAGTGTTTTTACTTGGACATATTGAGCTTTGTATCCGGAGAAGAAAAAATGCTGCATTGAAATAAAGCGTCAAACTTAAAAGCAGGTAGAAAGGTAAGATTGTCTATGTGAAGTTTTGATGTCGTGGTCCCAATGACTTTCTCAGACTGGGTTCACACCAGGCATGTTTGGAGTGGTTTATTTTAGCTTTGGAGCGTACATTTCTTAACTTCAGTTCGTTAAGGCAAGTGAGAACAATGCCATTTGTACTGCCGTGCGCACCAAATAACCACAATGACACCACCTCAAAACACAGGTCTCTGTTCTTCACCAAGCAAACTGTGATTCAGTTCGTTAGGGGTTGGAACATAATCTGAACCATCTACAGGAAACGACCCACAATTCAAGGTTTTACTTATAAGGGGACTGATGTTGACATCTGAAAGCCAGCAGTTCCTCATGCATGGAAAGTCTTGCATTACAAAACCAGCCGAGGGCAACCCACAATCTGGACTGATGCTCATATTCAGTTGTTTCCTCATAACTCGTCTGCACACTGGAGAAGGTAAATTACAGCAAACAGCCCAGACAAGTCCATCAAGCTTAGCTTAAGTTACAGGGACTGGAGTCAGATTTCCTGCCAAAATGTCTAACCTGGCAGAATGACAGGTTACCAAAACTCTGTCCAATAAACGAGCCACTTGTGTCTCCATGTGACTTTTGTTTCCAAGCCCTGGTTCACTTGGAATAGGACAGTATGAACCTAAATTAACCAAACACAAAAATGCAACAAAGCATTTTTGTCCGCTAATGGTCAGACCAAAGAAAACAAAAACTGGAAGTGTGATTGCACACTAAGTGCATCTGAATCTGCTTGAGCACAGGATGGCCAAAACTTTCTGAATGTCATTACATTAGGGCCGTGCATAACTCAAAGCCTTCTGTTGTAGGTAGAGCTTGCAGGTATATGCCATTTTTACTAGTACAAAGAGTAACATTAGAGCTGCAACGATTAATCGATTAGTTGTCAACTATTAAATTAATTGCCAACTATTTTGATAATCGATTTATCGGTTTGAGTAATTTTTTTAAGAAAAATAAGTCAAAATTCTCTGATTCCAGCTTTTAAATGTTAATATTTTCTGGTTTCTTTACTCCTCTATGACAGTAAACTGAATGTCTTTGGGTTGTGGACAAAACAAGACATTTGAGGACGTCATCTTGGGCTTTGGGAAACACTGATCGACATTTTTCACCATTTTCTGACATTTTATAGACCAAACAACTAATTGATTAATCAAGAAAATAATCGACAATGAAAATAATCATTAGTTGCAGCCCTAAGTAACATAGAAACATATTGACCTAGTTTGATCAAAGTCCTCTGTTGGTCATTAACGCAGTTGTTTGCAACACTGATTTTCCGTCCTGCCTTCTATTAACTATACAGTGATTAACTTGAATGCCGTCCGTTCTTCAGAATCGGCCACCACAGCACCAGTGACGACAGCTCCGCTTACCGTTCGGTGGATGAGGTGAACTACTGGGACAAGCAGGACCATCCCATCTCCAGGCTGAGACACTACATGACCGCCCGCAGCTGGTGGAGCGAGGACGACGAGAGGAGCTGGAGGAAGCAGTCCCGCAAGGTGGTTATGGAGGCGTTCGAGAGGGCCGAGAAGCGCCAGAAGCCCAAGCCCGACCTGCTCTTCTCCGACGTGTACCAGGAGATGACACCCGGCCTGAACAAGCAGAAAGAATCTATGTGGAGGCACGTGCAGCAGTACAAAGAGCACTACCCACTCGACCTGTATGATAAATAATTGCACCATGAGGATGGAGCAAATCCGGTGCACAGACACGGGAGTGGGTGAGAGAGTCTTGGGATTTGGATAGACTGTTGCACACCTTTTACTGTATGCATAGATATATAGTTTTGATATGACACCAATCATCTTTTCTGCACAATATGGAGGGTAAGGTGATGGTGACATTCTTCAAAAATTCTACTACACGCCTCTGGGTTTTGTGCCTTATGTTAAGAGAATGACACTCTTCTGTAAACGCTAGACAGTTGTGATCATCGTATATTTCCCATATCAGGATCATCTAGGTTCTTTTTCAAATGCAGCAAAAGGCAGGTACAGTTTGAACGCATATGCACACAGGTTAAATGTACAATTAAAGCAATAAATACTGGCCTCAAAGTTCTACCACTTCTGTGTATGTTCCCTCTCCTTGGACATTGGTCCAATTAGATGAGTAACTACAGTAGCTGTCCTCTTCAGTGATTATGGTATTTAACAGTTTCCTTTCTGTATTGTTGAGGTGTCTGATTAAACGTGATGTTTTGAGAAGAATTAACCCCTTTTAAAGGTTTTAAGTATACACACCTAACGTTTAGATGGATTTGTTTGCTGGCATTACAGTAATGCTGTTACATTACGTGTTTAAAATCAGTCAACTGTACACCCTTCCTGTAAATTTAAATGTTTGGTGTTTTGTGGAAAAAATATGGAACTTTACCTGATGTCTGAAAGGCAAATAAAGTAAAGACTTGGCATTTCCATTGTTATTTTTATTCAAATACAATATTGGCAGGAATTGAGGTCCATCACAACAGTCTATTTCCCCCTCACATCTAAACAAGTGTTTTCAACATGACTTGGAATTGAAACATTTCCAACCGCAACGACAAAAAAAAAAAAAAAAGAGTATTGTCCTCATGTCGAAGTGTAGAAAATCCACAGGCTCAGGTTAAATTCAGGCTGTAGTAAGAAAAAGAAGGTGCTGTCTTGAATGCTTTGCAAGGTTGAAAATGACCTCTGTACTCTTTACAACATGCCGCTCAGCCCAATCAAAACTGAACAATGGCTTTTATTAGAATTTCTTAACAGGACAGCTTTACATTAGCTTGTCAGGCTTGCGTGTTTCATGCTACGCGTTCTTCCTTTTCAGGATGTGGACTGTGGGGGCAAATGAGGAAGCGGTAGAGACCCAGATTTGATTGCTGCAGTCAGCATCACTGAGCTTTACCCGTTACGTATTTCTGCATGCTTTGCTTAACAGTCCTGTTGCCCAAGTCAGCTCAGCATGTCAACAAGGGGCTGTGAATGCCCTTCCACAGCCTCTTAATCTGCTCCGGGGTGCGCTGGTGAATCAGCATCAGATCTTTATGGACACACATGTTCTCACGGTCCTGCTCAGGCACATCAAAGGTCTGAAAGCCTTTATGTGCCACAGGAGATATTCCCAGAGCCTTGAAGCACATACCTGTGTAGACATCATCAATGGGGAAAAAGGGGATGACATAGGTGATGTGATACAGGGGTTGCAGCAACGCTCCCGAGATGAGGAGACCGCCTCCGCCAGCATAAGCAGGGTATGGGCCATCATAGAAACTCATGGGAACGTAGTATTTGCTTTTGGGGTCCCTGACGGGAGAGGCCGTGCTGATGACATGTCCAACGTAGGACTGAGAGGCCTTCGAAGGCTCCAGAGACTGCAGGTAGCCGAGTATCACAGGTGTGTTGACAAATACGTCATCGTCCCCGCTGAAGACGAAGGAGGCGTGAGGACAGTTTCTCAGCGACCATCCGAGGAACACGTTCAGTTTGAGTGTCAGATTCCAAAGGGATTCGTGGAAGTCCCACTGAAGGAGGTCTCCGAACTGCTTTGCTTCAAATGACAGCAGCGGGCCGAGATCAGGATCATCCAGTGTTAAGCTACCCAGGAGAAACACCGTGCGCACTCTCAGTCCACTCTGATGCACCCCTTCTCTCGCCCAAGTCTCCCGCACCGCCTGTCTCCGCACAAAGTTCCTAGGATTTGACTTGATAGCAAAAAGGAGGAAGGTCTGGTTGTCTGCCTCGCCTTCGCTGGATGTGCACTTGTTGGGTTGGTCAATCAGGGTCGGAGGAAATCTGCAGTTCATGGCTCGCAAAAAGTCCTGGTGCAACATGGGGTAGGAGGTGAAGTCGTGCACATTTGTTTGCAGAAGCTCTTGATTCGTCTCCATGCACCGAGACCAACTCGCGCCATGTCTGAAGGTATAATCCCCCTTGTCCAGCCGCCTGAGGATGGAGTGCAGCAGGCGGTTCCAGTAAGCTCCGTTCTGAGGGACGGCCTGTCTGAAGCCGGCAGAAACAGACACATTGTAGACATCACGGTGAGGGGTGGTGGTGCGGTCCTGCTCGGAGTCTAACGGGGGGCCTTGGGGTGTAACGTTGCTGTCACGGGCCGGCAGGGTGGTATGCTTCGGGATGTCTTCCGGCAAAGCCCTACGACTATAGGTGGTCTGTAGGTTCAGAGTGGAGTAGAAGAAGATCAGGGCTAAACTGCTGAGGAGAACCATAGCAATGAGGGCTTGAAAACGCCTCATTGGTTCCAGGTAAGTAAACCGGCAGAAAAGTGAACCAAATTGTTTGGCGGGCCGTTCCTAGAGTGGGGTCATCGCTTCTGGAGAGAACTTCCTGGAAAGTGATCTGGTCTTCGGGTAACGCAGACTGGCAATCAGTGGGTGGACCTGTCAATAGGAAAAATACTGATGATCGGGACATAGATGCAGCATACTGTCAAGGCAAACGCTGCAAATTGTTAAAAAAAAAAAGATAACAACAACATGGCTGGTTGACATTTAAGAGCAAAAAATTAATTGTATTCATGTGATATTGTATGCAGTTTTAAAAAAGATGTCACTGTGTCATGCATTTGTGTTACTTCTAAACATAAGATATGTTAAAAACAGCGTATGTTGTGTTTAAATGTATTGTCATTCCTTCATGCTGTGTTGAAAAGTAACACAAATGTGTGCTGTCCCAGAGAAGACACACAAAATGGCATTCTTTTTTAGTGTGGTGTTGCTCACCAGAAACGTCCATAGTGTTCACACAAATTAAATCAATTTAACATTCTGCTGCTACATTTTGCTTTAAACGTACGTACTTTAAATATTAAGAAATAATGTAATCTACTGATTCTTACTGTTTTAGGTTTGAAATAAAATGGAACAAAAGCTATGCATAAACCCATAGACAAATACCATTTCAAATTTGGCTGCCTCTTGTTCAATAAGTTATTTAAATATATTTCTTAGTCGCCTTCAAAAAGCATTCTCCCCCTTTGACATTTAGCACATTGTATTATGCTTTCAAAATGAGTCATCTATGCAGAGCCTATTAGGTGAAAGGAGATGCAGGCACATATATTGTGGCATTCAGAGGGGGGCTATGATAATGGTGATAATAAACCACTTCCTCATCACGATAATGCTGCAGTAGAGTGTGAACAGTCAGTTCCTCCAACCCACAAATGGGTTCCCAGAATTTAATTCTGGGTGGGCTAATACTGCATGTGCGTGAAAAGATCCAACATATATAAATAAATAAATAATGTGCTTTTTGGTTGTTTTTAGTGGACTGGCCTGCGCAGTTAAAAGGCTTAATACGTATGTGATTCTGTAATGAAACCCTGTAGTGTAATATCTTTATCTGCAACAGGAGATGTGGCCTTATAAGCAGGTAGGCTAATCCAGTCTCTACCAGTCTCCTGGGATGCACTCACACTCACCTTGCTCTCTCAAGTGTTTAATTAGAGGCAAATCCTCGTCTGTGTTAACTGGAACAACAAAGTGGTTTCATGCCTGAGGGGCTTGACTCTGTGACTCGACAGCTTCACAACGAATAGCACATAGGGGGGGGGGGGTCTGTGAACCTGGATATTAGATCGAAAACTGAAATAAATATTACGCTATTTCTGTCAAGTTACTAACTTATCAAGTTGCTTACTGCTTTCAAAAGAAGCGAGAAGCAGATTGATGGCATAAAGAAAGACGTGGGCTATGGGCACGGTCACCGAATTAACTTGAAATTAAACTAGAAAAGGTTAAATTTACGCTTCAGTTTGTAAAGTTATAAAGTTTAAGGCATTAGAATATAAATGTGTTTAGAGTTTGTTCACTTGGAGCTTGAGTAATTAATTTCTTAGCCAAAAAGTCCTGGAATTATTAATAAGAATAGGTTAAGAAACAGAAAACAGAGGAGGAATTGGGCGTGGGCACGGTCACCGAATCGACTTGCAATTAAATTCAATAAACCAGCGTAAACTGTATAAAAGACGAGCGCAGATGCAGTTAATTATCTCCAAACGGAACCAAAACGGAAATTAAAGCACGTCAGTTAATTGGACAGATAATCACAAAGAAGTAACGAGTAAAGTTAGAGAAACACTTACCGAAGGAAAAAGGAAAACAAATAATCAACTTGATTCGCCACACCGCACGTGCAGAAAGGATGAAGAGGCAGTAAAAGCAGAGTTCAGACACACCGACAGGTCCAACGGTCAATTAAAACTGAAGGCGAGGAAAACAGCAGGTCCAACAGTCAATTAAAACTGCAAAACTTTTTTTTTTTTTATAAATTCTGCTTCATTTTCATACTTCGACGAGCTGATGAGGAAGAAGTTGCAGCTGTGTGTGTCAGTTATTTGGTGTCTAACGGACTGGCTATTGACTTCAAAGCGCCTGAATAGAGGCAGGTGGAGGCCACACCCATGATGATACACGTCTGAACCCAAGTTTATTCAACCTTCTCACAGGAAACATCAATGATTTACAAAGAGTTTTCATATAAGACCATCAGGAGGGTTAATGTGACAAAAACAAAACATTTCCTGTACATGAACACAGTGTTCAGATCAATAAAGCTCATTTTTTCCTCAATGTATTGCATCGTGTTGCAGGCCCAAGAATGCTTTTTTTTCCAGCCTGATTAGTTGACAGAAAAAAAATACAAAATAAAAAAAATAAAATAAAACTCGGACCGTGACAAAAACAAACCACTTAAGACAGAACTGCTATACAATGGAAAACGGCTGCACTAGTTTTCCCATCCGTACCAAACCCAAGCAGAGGTTCACATGAAGGTGATGAGCTCCTTTCATCTTCTCGTTTGTGGAATAAAAGCATTTTATATGAAAGTGACAAATTTTAACAACGAGAGAGCATTAATAGATATATATACGCTTCTAAAAGCATGAATTTTCATCAAATCTAGCTGTCCACAAGTCCTGAGAATTTCGCAGTGTAAGGCAGAGGGGGTTTTTGCCGTGAAATAACCTCAGAAAGTATTCGCCTCTCGGGTTGAGAAGCGCCGCAGCCCAACATGGAGGCCTGCTGACTCTCTGGAAGCGCCTTTTAATTAGAGGTGTCCTGATATGACAAAAGTTCAGGGGACCTACAGTATATTTGAGTTCCCAAAAGCACCAACAGCCAATGCATGTGCTTTTGTTGATATAGTCATTTCAGTTTATTCTAAAGCACATACTGAAAATATATTTTGTAGATCTCTCAGTTGGCATCCTCTCATCCATTTTTTGTAACATGAAAAATAAAACATCATCATAGCAGTGTGCTGGTACTGAGTATTTGGTATTGTGGCCCAATTCTGAGTATTTTAACTGGTATTGGGCCAATACCTGTATCATAACAATATACACTTTATGTACTTTGTGCAGTGTGCACCCAGGAAACTAGTGTTCATACGTCTTAAAGTCATCATTACTGCGCAATAAGTTCTCAAAAAAGGAGTTGAGCTGTTTTAAGGAGGAGGAAAATACTGCACATGGTAGGAAGGACACAGTATTTGTAAAGGAACATTAAGGGTCATGGTCAGAAAAGCAAGATTGTTTGCTGCGAGAATGGAAGTGAGAGGATCAAGGCAGAAAGAGGGATGCAAATAGGTTCTTGGGGGCTTGAAGGTGAGCGGGCGGGGGAGTCAGCGCAGGTCGCTCTCGTCCTCCTGTATGGTTTTCTTGATGCGGAGAAGCATGGTGGTGAGCCACTGATCCAGCCGGGAAATGGTGTCGTACTCCTTCACCTGGGAGATGGAAGGGTTAAAAAAAAACAAAAACTTTGAGTTAGTTGTAATGGAGTGGCATTAGTTATGTTCTGCTGTCGTTGTAAGTGTCTTTTAATATATAAAGTTAATGACAAAAACAAACCGAGAACAGCGGCAACCTTGTACCTCATGGCTCTATTCCAGTTATTCATTGCTAAAGCCCGGTCAATAATTACCTAACTTTGTAGTAAGTGTTATCCTTTGTCACACTTTTGAAGTTGAACTATCTGCTGCAAACAAATTTGGGACCAAATTGCTGTTGACTATTATGCAATCATGGGCTGTATTTAAGCACTGTCACTTTATGATTGATATGTCTTGAGAAAGGTCCTTGTGACCGAAACGTTGACTCTTTTTAAAAAATCAATGCAGTGGTGATAAGTGTGTGCGGGAATTGACTTTTTTTCTTTGGAAAACCAAATTGCACCAGGAAATACTGATTCACATGTGTGTTCATTTTATGACGGTGCTGGTTTGTTTGCTGCCATTCAAAAATGAAAGATGCTCTGTATTAAGATTCCAATCACAAAAAAACTTTCTATCGCTCTCCTTGGCTTTTACTCCATTACCCTTTCCCTTACACTCTGCTCTTACAGGATCGTTTCATAGTAACAGGAAAACTGAGAGGGCACTAAGGCGCATAGATTCAGGAATACTGTTAAGGCACTATGGTGGTCTGGGAATTTAAACTTTTTCTACTGTTGCATTCATTTCAAGTCGCTCTGGTTAAGAGCATCTTCTTAAATGTGTACATTCTAAGATTTTAAACACCCACTCACCGAATCAGTATAAGCATCCACGTTCTGTTCTTCGTAGGCATCTAGAAGTTTCTGTTTTGAATAAAAAACAATTTAAAAACAGCCATTACAATATAAATACAGATTAAAAAGCAATGCTATACATCAGTAAAGCAATCCATAGACAAACAAGGACACACAGTGTCACAGATTTGCAGCAGCCAAGACAGTTCAGCAGTGTTGCAGAGAGGAGAGTGAATGATCCTGCTTCAGTCTGTAGACGGTGCCATGCCTCCTAACGGCCACTAGAGGTCAGACAGACTGACAGTGAGGATGTGAGTGAGTGAGTGAGTGAGTGAGTGAGTTACTTTCCAGGCAATCTCGGGAACCCATCGTCTATCCGTCTGATGACAGATTAGACTCTGGGGGTGACGGCCAATATTTCGGGGTTTCTGGTGTAGCCAGCGGACATCCGGGCCAAGACTTCCTCTTCTGTGCGCTGGTCATTGTTTACAGTCTGATTAGCAACTTGAGACGCGAGAATGGAGTTGGAATTGAGAGATGACATCTCATATGCAGATATCTGTTTATAGAGATTAGCCGAAATGTCGTCTGGACCTAAAACACCTACAAAAAGTATTGATGTTTGTGTATTGTGTGGAGAAAGTTGCTAATCAGACTGTAAACAATGACCGGCGCACAGAAGAGGAAGTCTTGGCCCGGATGTCCGCTGGCTACACCGGAAACCTCGAAATATTGGCCGTCGCTCCCAGAGTCTAATCTGTCGTCAGACGGATAGACGATGGGTTCCGAGATTGCTTTCCAGGTGACCCATGAGTTGCTTTGCATCTAAAATGCACTTGAATTGATAACATTGAATGATAAAAAAATAAAAAAAAACTTTACAGGAAGGGTTCCTAAGTTCAATACATGCAGCTAGAATAATAGCTGCATGTACCCAATAGAATCCAGTTGGAATAATTGTATGTTGTAACCAGACCAAACCAATACGTTACAGCCATACTGGGTATGGCTATCTCACTAATGTTGTCTAAACCTGTCTGTCTGTATGCCTGTTAGCATTACAAAATTATCAGCCCTTACCATTTTACAGTTTTTAACTGACAGAACCAAATATGTAAAAGTCAACATGGTTAACACAACAGCCTCATCAAAATACAAAAGGATCTAAAATCTGTGATTTGGATGTGAATCTGTGAGCAGTGGACGAGTATGTACCCCATCAGAATGTTTCTCCCTATTAGCCTCACCTCTGGTTGTATTGTATCGTGTATTGATTATCCTATCTATCTACTAAAGGATTTTTGACAAAAAAAACAAACAAAGAAACCTTACCTTCAGCAGCTTGCATTCTCGAGAATCCGAAAAGGCTGGGAACATTTCTTCATACTTCTCCACAGCAAGCTAGGTGACAGTAAGAAGATGAATATTAGAATAGATGCTATCCTTACAATTACATGGACATTTTTTTTTTGGTATGAAGATGTATGCATGATTGTATGTATGATGTGAAGTATGCTGTCTATGTAAGTGGTGTTTTTATTAAGTGACACAGCAACACAGAGTCCAAACAAATTTCCCCACAGGGACAATGAAAGTGTATCTTATTAAAAGGACTTACTTTTGCGTTCAGCATGTCTACACAGAAGTGACAGAGCGCGGCCTTGAAGAAGTGGTCCTTGGCACTGTATTTCAGCAGCGTACTGTCCATTGCATGGGTCCCAACCTGAAATCAGACGGTACAGTTCCATGGTTATTCCGTTACCAGAGGCTCTGAGCAACAGCTGTCATTTTAAGATGAGTGTAGTAAAGGTGACGGTGTGTGTTGTGTTATGTCACCTGTTCGTAGATCTCAATAGCTTTCGGGTACTGCTCCAGCTGAGCTGCGTAGGTTGCAACTTTCAGAAGGCACTTGTTCGCTGAACTGAAAAGAAAAAAATCAAGAAGCTTTTCAGTACACACACAGATTCACAAAGGTCAAAGAGCAGTGGGTCATGATTATTTGCAATTTATTTTCAGAATGATAAAACAAATAAGTGAAGAAATAAAAATGGAAAAGAGAAAAAGACAAACAACAGCAATAGATGTTAAAAGTTATTAATTTAAAATAGTCACCTGGTGGATTCTTCACCTTTGTAATAATCTGCTGCCTGTTCATAATGAGCAATGGCCTGCAGAAAGACAGCAAACAGTTAAACATACTAATTTAACACCGAAAATACCCTTGTAATGTGCACTGATTGGACTTGGGATTATTATATAAAAAAAAAAAAAAGATCTTTCACATGGCGTTGTAAAGAATGAAGAATTTTGAAACAAACAGTAACTACCTTTAAATAATTGTAGTAAAGATAGATTTGAAACAATAATCTACTTGTTGACACCATTTTCCCTCCTGGATGAACAAATAAAATAAAATAAGATGAAACACGAAGATGAATATTTCATCTGACCTTGTCGATGTCCACCAGCTCAGTCTCAAATATTTCAGCAATGGTGATGTGATGTTTAGCGGCGATGGTGAACCGCCCCTAATCCAAAAAACACAGGAGAGAAGGGATCAATAGGAGACAATTGGCAATTTAAACTGAGCATCAATCACTGTACATAGGATCTCACCATGTCGGTGTATATCTCAATAGCTCGGTTTAGACAGTTTATGGCCTCTGTTGGGAGAGAAGAATAATTATTAGACAAATGACAGAAATATTAACTTCACAGAGAAACCCAAGGAATGCAGTACATGTACATTTTACATTTACATTATGTTAGGCTTCTACAGTAGCTGACGCTCTCCTACTGTAGGTCACCAAAATTACAAGCAACCAGCCATGTGAAGTGCAAGGGTCAGAGCCACAACACCCTGACAATATTCCTGTCACTACAGAATGATCATGTAAAGATAAGTGCTGGGAAAAGCTTTTCTTCTGAGAGCAATTCGACTGAGTAGAGGGGATGCGAAGGAGATGTGAGGTGATTCTTGGTCAAAGTGCATAAAAGATGGTGAACGTTTGGCTTTATGTCATTCTGTTTTTTATACATTTCCCACAGTGCAAAGCAAGAGGAAAACAAGAAGAATTGACACAACTTTGTCTTTAAACCAAAGTGCATGAACTGCTGACTCTTGGAAGCCGATGGATGCTCTTCAAAAAAAGTTTTATTGATGCAGTAAAGACCAACATGCCTTCATCAGGGTTACATGGAAATAATTAAGCTCCACTGTTCTTTTCTCATGTAACCCTGATGAGGGCATTTTACTTTTTAGGCATTTTACTTCTATTTTTTAAAGCATCCACGTGTTGACATCCACATTTGCAATTTCAGACAAACTAAGAAGAGGCAGAGCAAACTGCACTGTGGGACGGGCCAAGAATAATGTTAAAGCTTTTTGGCGGGGAGGATTTAATGATGTGAACATGGTCCATTGTAACTAGTACAGCTTGTAAAATGGATATTACAAGTGAGCTTTGGGTGTCATATATCCTGATGGTGACATGTAATGATTTACCTTGTGGATCAGCTTTTTTGAAGGCATTTCCAGCATCTATGAAGTTGGTTGCCGCATCATGTTTGCTCTGCATTTGTAGGTGAAGGCGAGCAGCTTGGGAGAAGGCATTTCCTGCAGCTGAAAAGCAGATTTCTAATGTCAGAGGAATTAAGGGACATAAAACAATAAACAATAAAAGGGCAATGGGAGCCATTACACTTGTGTAAGCAAACAATAATATCTTACCACACCAATTTTTGGCCATCTTGTACATATTGGCAGCTCTTACATACATGTCACAGGCCTCTTCCATCTTGGAGGAACCACTGTGTGACAGAAGATACATTTAGTTAAGGAGGAGTCTTTGATTGTAATCAATTTTGACTCAAATTTTCCACTCTTAGGCAGGTATGTGAAATTAAAGTTTCAGTTAATATTTCCAATTCTGATTTTCAGGATTGCTTTGTCTTTGGCCTGGCTCCTACGGACTCTCATCGCTCGGATGGATGTTGTTTACATGCGCAAATTGTCGACTTTAACGACACATATAAGTTGCTTAGCTAGATTTTAGGTTAAGTTGTAGCTTTATACAGAAATATAAACACATTAAACCCATGTGAATCGTTTAAGTTGGCTTTAGTTTGTTTTATTTCCAGGTGTATGTTCAGCAGTGAGCCGAGCCTAGCTAACGCTAAGTTAACTAGTTAGGTGACCTAACGTTACAGCGATGACAGCAACTGTCCCACTAGCCAGTGGTACCAGTTTCAGCAGGGATTACACATCAGAGAGGCGCTCGGGTACAAATCAGCCTATGGACAGTTCACGTCCCGCCGTAGTGGTTTTACTTGTTTGTTTTTGCAGATCTAATGCTAACTGGTTAGCTAGCAACCTCTTCCGCTTAGTTGGCCCACAGCTTCACAACACTAGCTAGCTGAATGCTCACCCAAACAGCGCTCCGAAAAACGACTGTGATGATTTCATTTTCTTTTCGGCCTCAGCTATCAAGGCCGCTGCTTCCTTTTCTTTTCCAGAATTGTCCATTTTCGTGTCACTGCCCTTATTTTTAAGATGAATACGTTACGATGAGAGTCAACAAACCACTGTTATGTATTGCCAAATAGCTAGCAGCTAGCAGCTAGTTTGCCTTGTCACATCACCAGCCGCAGTGTAACCGTCACCTGTGTCATGTGACATGGGAGCAGTGGCAGTGTTGATGCTGCCTTCATGTGCTGCTCATTAGCTCCTACTGCTGCCTTCACTAACCGTGAATATAACTTGTTCAAGTGCTTTTAGTCGGAAATAACAAAATAAACCTTGTAACATAAGAAATGTTTTGGTGCTGTTGTTTTATTTTAGTAATCAGGCGAGCAATTTCATGCTGCAGTAACAAAATGTCATGTAAGCTAATTTATGTTATTAGCCAAAAGTTGTATATCTCTGACAGCTAAATGTTATCCAGAGTGAAAATACGAACATGCAGCATACTACTCATTTAAATATAATGCCAAACAATAACTTACACTGATAAAATATATCACTTTTACCATCAATTGTTGACACCTCTACTGACATGCAAGTACCTATGTTTCCGACAACACGTGAAGGCAGCTTGTGATAGATTGCTGATGGGCAGAAGGAAATGGTAGCCTCCTCCTCTCGGTGTTGGTCAAATCTAACTTGACCTGGGTGTCTGTTGTCTGATTTCCAAAGCCATGCAAAAACATATTATTAAGCCTCGCTGTCACATGAAATAAACATGAGACCAGACACACGCTTATGTAAAACATGGTTATAATGTTCAAGGTATTTGTGTCAATTTGTTTTGATCTTACACATCTTATTATGTTTATTAGTTTTGACAATTATTAATGATGAGAATAAAAAATAATAGTACTAATTAGTGGTTATATAGACAGTCTTTTTTCTTGTCTTTCTGAAAATCTGAGTTAATGAACTCTGTGATGAAGGTTCTGTCCCCAGCTGCTTCATGAAACTGAAAGCCGTGGTCACTGAGGGAGACGATCCATTACTCATTCACTTTACCTACCCACAGTCTCCTAGCTGGTCCAGGGATTCAAACCAGCGACTTTCCAGTCACAGGCCCGCTTCTCTAACCTCTGAGCTACAGCCGCCGCAGTGTCACCCTCCCATCAAAATGCACAAGAGGATTCCCTCTCTGTTCTCTCAGATAAAATGTAGGGCCTAGAGTACAGCAGTTGAGCAGAATTCGCATAATTGCAAAGCACTTTTGATTTCACTTTGATTTATTTCAATATTTTAGTTGGTTGTCATCTTTTATGATGACGCAGAGTTCAACTTGAAGTCAAATTTATTGGCCCAGAAATAGACGAACTGTGCTGCGGGAACACACAATACTAAACGTACAGAAACATAAGGCCTTGTAATATCAGAATAAAGCTGCATATTACTCAACTTTAATTGGTCCAAAGGGCTGAGTGAATACACTAGCCAGGTCAAAATGTCATACAGAAGGTAGAGTGCAGTGAGAAAGTATTCTCCCCTCTGTGATTTTCCTTTTTTTTTTTTTTTTTTTTTTACACTGTATGTCATCAGATCTTCAACCAAAACCCATTAGATACTAAGAGACCCTGGGTGAGCAAACACATTTTGATACTTTATTACTGAAATTATGCAACATCCACTCCCCCCATGTGGAAAAAGTAATCACCCCCTTAAGAGCCAATAACCAGAACCAGATGCTTCCTGGAGTAATTGATCACTCTCTCAGCGCAGTGGAGGAAGTTTGCCCCGCTCTTCCATGAAGAACTGTTGTTTTAAGGTCTGAACTTTGACTAGGCCATTCCACATTTTTCTATTTCATGTTCTTCAGCCAATATGAAGAACTACCAGCATTAGGAGTGCTGCCCTTATAATAATAAACTTTATTTATATAGTACTTTTCAAAACACAGTTACAAAGTGCTTCACAGTGGAAAGAAAAGGAAATAAATAAACAAAACATGAGTTACAAAAAATATGAACACTGACACGTATATCCTGGATGATGTTACAGGAATCTGTGAATTATTTGGTGATTTTAAGCATTGTCATTGCATTGGTATTAGCTGGGAAATTTTACCCAAACTTGGTCCATTTAGACTCTTTGTTTCTGACTCAGTAGAGCACCAAAGCCTTAGAAATGACTTTGTAACCCTGTCCAGACTGATCATCAACAACTTTCTCCCCAGAGGTCTTTAGAAACTTCTTCCTAAAGTGTTTTTTTTAAAGGGATGATATAGGCTACCTCCAGGACCTGTAGGCCAATGCTCTCCGTCTCACTCTGATAGTAAAGGCTGGAGTTTGACAGATTTATACTGGGCAGGACTGGCCCAAATCTGGCCTGATTGTTAATCAAAATATTCAAACAGTTGGCCCTAATTACACCTTTAACTGGGTTAAGTTAATTTGGGGTATTCGTTTTTTGCACCTGAAGATTGCATGTTTGATTACATTACAGTGCACACCAAACAGAAAAAAATGACAACAAAGTTGGTGCTTCCTCTGTTGTTATTTTTTCTCTTCCTCTTTAACGACTACATATCACAAAAATGATCTGACCAAATTCAGTGTGACTAATGTTTAAAATTAAGACAGACAGGGGCTAATATATTTTTCACTGCACCGTACAAAACCGCAAATTTCGTGGAATTACAGCTTGCTAAAGTAAAGCATACTGACGAAGCCCAGGTTTTAATCAGGCGAAGGAGAGGTCTCCTGTTTCCTGCCTGTAGTTGGGTCCTGTACAGCAGCCCGTGCGAGGCTGTCCTGGAGACCCCGCGCTGCCTGCACCTCTATCGTCTCGGGTGAGTTTGTTACAATGTAGCAATTTCTCTATTAATCCGAATAACTGTAATAAAGCTGCAATATTTGCATACTGCAAAGGGGTCGCAAACTCCACATCTGCCGTAATCAGAATGCCACAGTCCTGCATGACCAGGCAAACCTGGTCATTTTCCACCGAATTCCCAAGCATACCCCCCTGATCCAAGAGTATTCCAACATTAACTCATATTTTGCTTGCAAGGAGAGATAGATAGCTTGCTACGCAATTGCGTCCACACTTCTTAGCAAACAATACCGTGTTGTCTTAGTTGAAATGAGTTGCTGCTGTGCAATACAAGTGATTTGATTATGTCACACGGTGGTTTGTTTTGAATGTCAAAGGCATTAGCTAGCTGTACGTCTGAATATTGTTGATAGCTGGCTAGCTTAGCAGGCTAACCAGCTAGGCTAACGAAATTCAATCCAGATGCATCAAAATGCCGAAAACAGAGGAGAAACAGACCGTAGAAATCTATTATCTCATCAATTTGAAACATTTTGTCAGTTATGTGGCCAGAAAATACTACGGATTTTGATGAACTGGTAAAATATGCATGCAAAGCTATTTGAAAACACCAGCTAGCTTGTAGCAAGCCGCTTGCAGTGTCTCCATTCATATCCTGCGCACTGCTTCTGCTGTGACCGAGTAATGGCTACGATCGCTGCCTTTTTAGAGCGGCAACCGGGGATACGCTCCCTTTATAGCCTCTATCGTGTATCACAAATTTAGGTGACTCGTGTTTGTGCTACTGAAACTACTCTACACTGTTGTTGAACCTTGTGGTAAATACAGCAAGCGCCCGCACCCAAAATCTTGTCAGACTGGCGAAAAACGCGCGTTTTCAGTTTGTTGTCTATTGCGATCCGCTGCTCCTTGATGTGTAACATCTCTGCTGCTTGATCTCATGACAAGACTCCGTAACAGCAATAGAAGTGCTTGTTATTGGTTATATAAAAGATGTCCTGTTCCCACCAGTGAAGAAGATGGGTTTACGTGTATAAATGTGAGTTTTGATTGCTTTTTTTTTCATCTGAGAACCTCATCGCAGTAATTGTTTACAAAGATAAAATGGGGTTATGTCCATCAGCCTTTCTGCCTTGCCCCTCTGCTTGCACACAAGACCCACAGCGAGCTCCGTGAATGTTTGGACAGCAGTACACTGTAGAATGATTTGTTTCAGGACTCATAATTTGAATGTGGAAAGCACAAGGATTATGAGATTAAACTGCACACTCTTAGCTTTAATTTGATAATATTTTCAGCCATATCTGAAGGCGAGTTGAAAGAACTGCAGGCTCTCTAGATGGACTGTGATGGAATTGGTAGGGAGAAAAAATAAATGAAGGTACTTATTTCTTTAAACTCTGTTGCATCTTGATTTGAAGCTGGTTTGACAACTCACATTCTGATTAACTTGGACGCATTTAGCCAACAATGTAGTCCATGCTGCTTCAGGGTAATTTAGAGTCACAGCTTAGTTCTCCGCAATATTGAAAAGGCTGGAATGACAATCTGGAAGTTGGGGATATTTATGGGCTACAGAAGACTTTGGTGATCCTGTACAGGTTAGTGGGTAGAAAATGGCACTAACTTTGGACACAGTGGACCTCCCATGCTAAAAATGCCTGCGATCGTGGTATTGTACGGAGATTTGGATAAAAGAATCCACCAAATGGCATGCATCATATTGTTGTACACCATATTAGCCCAATGTCTGACTCCATATTAAAAATGACTACTCTGTACCAATACTCTATGGCACCTTGAGATAGAGGACCATGTGAAAACAGGCTGCAGTTCTTTAATTGTTTATCAGATATGGCTCAAAATCCAGTCAAAATACAGCTATCAGTCTACACTCAAACCTCCTGGTGCCATTTAACCAAAGTATTGAGTATGGAGTCAAAATATCAAACGGCCCTTGTGCGCTTGTCCAAATAACAATGTAACTTAATGTACACATAGTTGACATTATTCAGGGTTTTTTGTTTAGGGGTGGGGTATATTTAGTTTTGTTTGTGTTCTTTTTTAAATTTTTATATACCCATGTGGAGTTTAAGTATTATGAAAGAAGTAGGCTAATCCTTTGTCTTTGTTGAACTCTGGAACATTTTTCATCTTTTGCAGTTGTCATGGATGATGAAGACGGCAGGTGCCTGCTAGATGTAATTTGGTAAGTCATTGTTCAGGCGGTGCAAGAGCAGTGTGATATTTGGATGGGTTGTTCAGTCATCTCCTCAGTCATTTCCTGCACCCGTCTGAATCATACTACTTTCTCCCGCAGTGACCCAGAAGCTCTCAATGACTTTCTTCATGGATCTGAGTCCCATGTGAGTATGAGAGATATTGTAGTGGAAGAAGTCGCATCCACTGGGTTTATGATTTACAGTTACAACACTTGTTTGTAACTGACATGACGAGGGAGTCTTTATTCTGCGTATTTTTGCTGGGGCTCACATGACGTATTCCAGTCGCTCACAGATTACGCTTTGATGCACCCTTCAAACCACGTCCCTCCCTGCTGATTTTCTGTTCTACTCTCAATGGGCTCTCTCTGCTTATGGTCGTCTTTGCTTTTTGAGTGCACTTTTTATGGTTTCAGCCTGCCTTCCCCCTTTATTAGGCTAATTCACAAAAAGAGAGATGCTAATACTAACGCTTCCCAACTCTGTTATTCCCATTCTTTTGCCCCTCTATCCCTTATCTTTCCGCTGGTTCTCTGGTTTGTGTACTGTCCTTTCTTTACCCTCCTCTGTTTGATGGTCCGTCTGTTTCTCTGTCCTGGTTGCTTTTGCCTGCTGGTTTGGGTGCCTTTGGTTTCTGTCTGTCCTATCCTGGGTGGGTGTGTCTGTAGTTGGACACTGACGACCTTTTGGATGGTTCGAGTGACCCCTCCAGCTCGTTCTTCTCTACCACTGGGGTGAGTAAAATCCCCCAATCCCCTTCCTTCTGTTTTCTATCCATGTATGTAGCATGCATCTCCCAACACCCTCCCTTTCCACTAACACACATCTATACTCTTCAAGCTTTGATCGGCTATGATGTGACCTCAAAGGTTTTTGTGGGGCCTGTTAAGTCAACATCTCTATGTTCAGGCAGTTATACTCCATCCCATCTCATCATCAAAATTCATCCATCACCTGGTTTCACTTTTCTTCCTTCCTCCCTTTCTTCTAGGGCCATGTTCCAGAGGTCCAGCCCACAGTCCAGCTGTCGGCCAGTGAGCCGGCAGGCCTGCCCAGAGTCAGTGTGGACTTGGACTTCCTGGAGGATGATGACATCCTGGGAGGATCCCCAGGTGGTGAAGGCGGGAGCAATGGCATTGGGACAAATCACGAGCCATGTGACATCCTGCAGCAGAGTTTGGCTGAAGCCAACATCACAGAGCAAAGCCTGCAGGAGGCCGAGGCTGAGCTGGACCTGGGCTCCTTTGGGATTCCAGGCCTTACACAGGTGGTTCAGACGCTGCCTGATGCCAGCCTCTCTGGGGCTGGAGGCGCTGCTGTTGGTGTAGGCATAGGAGTTGGTGTTGGAGGAGCAGCAGCAATCTTCCCTGGGTCAGGCCCTAGCTCCACTGCTACTCCTCCCAATGCCACAGCTGACATGCTGGGGTCAGTGCTGGCTCACCAGGGCCTGCAGCTTCAACCCCAGGTCATGAACAAGACCATTAGTGTTCAACCATTTATGCAGCCTGTGGGCCTGGGAAATGTGACTCTTCAACCCATTTCAAGTCTCCAAGCTCTTCCTAATGGAAGTCAGTCTGGACATTTGGGTATTGGACAGATTCAGGTTGTGGGCCAGCCCACAGTCATGACTATCAACCAGTCTGGGCAGCCAATCCTGGCTAAAGCCATGGGTGGTTACCAGCTGCACCAGTCTGGGCCAGAGGTATCAGGTGCAGGGACTCAGGCTGGGCTTGGCGGCTCAGTTCTCAGCTCTGGAGGTGGACTTCTGATCCAAGGTGGCAAAGCCACTTTGGGATCTCCAGCTTTAAATGGACCGGCCGTTTGTGTCAGTAGCACAAACAGCAGCAGTGGTGGCACAATGACTGCTCCTGCTGGGCTTGTGGGCTTTGGCAGCACCTCTCTAAGTACAGGAATTGGACCCCAAACACAAACTCAAGGCCAAATCATGCAGAACGTCATCATCCAACGTACACCAACACCCATTCAGCCCAAACCTCCTCAGGGGGGAGCCATCCAACCCAAACTCTTCAAACAGCAGCAGCAGCCGCCACAGCCAGCACCCCACTCCCTGCAAAATGATGCCAACAAGGCTCTAGGGCTGCAGCAAATCCCCGCTTCTGCTGCTCAGAATGTAGCCTTCCTGACAGGAAAGCCAGGCTCCAATGTTGTCCTGAGTACACAAGCTACATCACAAGGCCCTCAGTTCCAACAAGCCCTATTCAAGCAGCAAGCAGCGCAACCATCTGGCAAGCCCCTCAGTGTGCACTTGTTAAACCAACAAGGCAGCATCGTCATTCCCTCCCAGACCGTTCTGCAAGGTCAGAACCACCAATTTCTCCTGCCGCAGCTACAGGCAGGCGGGCAGATCCTGACCCAGCACCCTGGGGGCCACATCATAACCAGTCAGGGTCCTGGTGGACAGCTCATTGCCAACCAGATCCTAGCTGCGAACCAGAATATCAACTTGGGCCAGGTGTTGACCTCACAGGGCCACCCTGGGGCCGCCCACATCCTCTCTGGATCCATCCAGCTCCAGTCTGGCCAGATGGGCCCACCAACCCTCTTTCAGATGCCTGTCTCACTGGCTCAGAGTCAGAGCCAGACCCAGAGCCACCCTGTCTCAGGTCATGCCCAGACAGTCATCCAGGGCATGCCCATCCAGAACTCCCTGACCATGCTGAGTCAGGTGGAGGGGCTGAGTCCTGCAGTCAGCCTTCAGCCAGCCCTTCAGCCCCAGGCTGGTGGGGTCCCCAGCAGCAGCAGCACAGGTGCAGCAGCCATGGCCCAGGGACAGTCTGGAGAGTGTGTCACCGTGTTGGGAAGCTCCACAGACCAGGCTGCTCATCCCACTCAGCAGCACGTACCACAGTCCTCCATCCTCGCCATGCAACCAGCTCCCACTGTTTCCACGCCAAGCTCGGTCCCCTGTTCCTCTCCGTCCATGTCTGTGTCCACCTCTTCCTCTGTGACAGCGGTGGGGCTGGCCCCTCAGGTCCAGCACAGCCCAGGAAGGGTGCTGTTCACCAACCAGGGCTCCAGCATGATCCTGAGCCAGGAGTCTCTTCAAATGTTCCTGCAACAGGTCAGTGTTCCACTCTTTGCATGTTTACTTTGATTGTGTACAGTTAACATTGGCTAAAAAAAAAAAAAAAGATAACATGCACGGAGTGATATCTTGGTCTGACCTCTTTGGTTTACTATTTTACTCCCCCTTCCCTCCAATCCCCTTCCTCCCTCCCTCCCTCGTCCTGAATTGGTAAATGTACTGGTATCAGGAGCAGCACCGCCAAACAGAGAATGACTCAACCCCCTCTGTGGGCGTACCAGCGTCTGTTATCGTCAGCAGCAACAGCATCACTGCTCCGGCCCCCTCAGTCCATGACAGCCAATTAGCTGACTCTCGGGTGGGTCAGAGCCACAGCCCCTCCCCCGGCCCCTCCCACATGACAGCAGTGGTAAAGCAGGTAGAATTGCCCCTTTATGTTAAGCCCCACCCACTTGTTGCTGCTGCTGCCGCCACTGCGTTAGGGCATTGTTGGTTCCAGCAATCTTACCTTTCTCCATTCCTGCTCTGTACTTCTCTTCTGCACTAGCCATTTCTTCCATTGCTATCACAAGTGCTATGCAATTCCTACGCTCAAAAATTCCTCCTTGTTTGTTTGCACCTTCTGTGGGTTTGTAACATCATTTCGTTACTTGTAAAAGCATGATCATTCCAGCTGTCCATAATAATGTGTGTTGGCCACTGTGATATTTTAATGTTTAGCTGTATGCATCTCCATAGAATTCTGTGTTGGCAAATCCACAGTAAGTGCCTGCTCTTTCTTTTTCTAACTAAAGTTTATCATTAATTGTTTCACTAATTTGGGTTATGCCATGTTTTTCATCCAAAACTATATTTTGTAACAAATATAATGGAACATGCTCATGCCTCATAGAAGAGCCATCCAAGAGTGCAACTTCACCTCTTGACTAACACTCTGCTTGATCATGTTCAGTCGACTCACCTTCATCAACTGCATTAGTGACCAATGACTGCCATTTTCATCTACCCATAGTCAATTAATCCACACTCCTCAACCCTGCACTTCTCATTAAGACTCTTCAGCTACACCCCGTGCTTACACTTACACTACCCCTTGTAACTACTAGTCTGACCAGTGTAACGACCCCCAAACCAAATTACCCGCTCCCCCCCCCCTTCCCTGAAGTCTTCAGATCACCTTCTACTCTACCATCACAGGCCCGCAGATCTTGACTTCTTGCTTGTGTCAACTGTTTTCTTTTGGCTCGCCAAATGATCATTGCTCCCTTTTTATATGTAATCCTCCTCAGACACTGGACAAAATCAATGGGCTTCTACCACTCATATAAGCAACTACTAGATTTTAAAGTCTACTACTTTGCTTTTGTGTTGTTTGGTGTTGTTTTACCCACATTTGTGTAGTTTTATAGCTAATGGCAACACTTGAACTTTGTACTGTAGTGATATTTACTATATATGCATGCAGAACTGCTAGTTGTGTGTGATTTCGTGCTTCATGTCCTATTTTCTTCCCATTTTGAAATATTGTTAGCATTCTTGTATGAAATACTTTTTTCCAACTTAAAGCGTATGAATTTTGGCGGCCAAAGATTATATATCAGTATATTGTGATTCCACCTGTTCAGGTACCCTCCAGCGGACATCAACAGCCCTTGAAGATCCAGAGCATGTCTCCCTCACCGGTCTTGACCACTCACGCCGCAGCGCCCCCGCTGGCAGACAGTCCCCAGCCCTCTCAGTCTCCTCTTACTCTGAGCCAGCAGATCCAGTCACCACACCATCAACAGCAGTCTCGTCCTCCCTCTCAGCCTCAGCCCCAGTCTCAAACTCCCTCCCGCTCATGCACGCCCTCGTCTCACCCCTCACTCTTCATTGTCCATAACCAAATCCCCGGGTCCCCCCAACCGGCTCCTCAAAGCCAGCCTCAGCAGACGCAGTCCCAGCAGGCTCACATTCAAGTCCAGCTTCAGACTCAGACACGGCCTGCCTCTCAGCCCGCTCCCTTCCAGCAAGATATGCCTCCTATGTCACATTCTCCAAAGCCCCCGTCAGCTCCGCCTGCACAGCACCAGTTCACCGCGCCCATTGTCAGCGCCCCTGCCAGTGCCGTAGTGAAAGCCCAGGTTCCCCTCCCGGGCCTGACGGCAGAGCAGCAGCACCATCTGCAATTAGTAGGGGCGCAAATTCAGACGCTGTCAGGCATCACCCAGCCCTCGCCTCAACAGAAACAGCTGCTAGACAAGCTGCACCAGGTATTGTCCCAATTCAGTTCAAACTTCATTATCCCCTAAGAGAAATTTGATTTGCAGGCAACAAAGTTAAAAATTCATAAAAGTGTGATCAAACCGATAATTCCCCGACATATAGCATACAAACATCAGTTAACAAAACGAGACGGTAAATGAGTAGCTCCATATACTGCAATAAAAGGTTGCTTATCAGTGCAAAATGCAATGTGAGTATACAGGTATAAATATAATAACTTTGTGTATTTGGATATTTATTTTTTGTTTTCCACCTTCCTGCTTTGTGGATTACTTTTTGTAGGGCTGCCTGACTAATTGGCCACCGATCGTGATCTGCCGATAAACATTCTAAATAGGTCATGGCTGATCACTGTTTCAAATGCACGATAAAAAAAAAAAGTTTTTTAGTAATTTGCCAGATCAGGAAGGCGATGGAGTGTATGCCATAAAAAGTATGAGCCAATTTGCGGCTGTCAGCAGAACGTTAGATGCGTAGGCATGTCGTCCATTTGGCAAGTTTTCATAATATCTGATACAGATCAGGCTATTGCAGTAAGTAATGTATGCAGTGCCAGTGTGTGTGCGGTGAATATCACAGCCTATGATCATAGATTAGAAACGGTTTAATATATTGGACAGAAGGCAGAGCCTATGCTGCCGCAAAGAAAAACTTTCCCTGCACTACCAGTGGCAGTAGGTGAGTAAGCACCTCAGTCATCAAGCACACTAACTTATAATTACTTGTATTTGGATTAAACCTATGATTTATTTACACATGCATAGGGCAGTTATGTCATGTAGCTGTAAGTACAATCTGTTCAGTGCTATATTGGAATTTTACTATTTATGCTTTTGTGCATTTTTATGAGATGTGCCATTGTTATTAGAAAGTCTTGGTAAAACACATCATTTCAAAGATCAGAGCAGTGATCAGCCAATCACACTGTTAAAAAATCAGCAATTGGAATCAGCCCAGAAAACCTGATCGGTGCATCTCGGCCAAAGAGCTTGATAAACTGACCTGGTCTTCTTTCAGGTCCAGCAGAACATACTATTGCAGGCCAAGCAGCCTGCTCAGCCTCTGCCTCAGCCTCAGCCTCAAGCTCTGGCCACTGGTCACTTCAGCTCCCAGCAAGATGTGCCTGTTGAAAAAGTGGTGATATCATCATCAGCCAGTGCTGGCACGCCTGCTCAGCTTCCCCCGGTGTTGCAGCAGACATCAGTGCTGGTCAAGACTCCTGTCACAGGTTAGGCACAGTAAACACAAAACAAACAGTCCTCTGAATGTTCCTTGAAGTGTTCCTTCCTCATAATGGTTTGTTTCCTCTTGTTGTAGCATCAAGTGACTTACAGGTATTCTCAGGAGCCCAAGGACCAGGCGGAGCACTGGTGAATCAGACTGTCACTCCAGCTAGCCTTACCCAGCCTGCACAGGTGGGTAGCGTTACAAAGCCAATGAATTTTTTGCAGATGAAAGCCCCACATTTCTGGGGTGTAAATGATGATTATTGTGCATAATGTGCTAACCGTTCTCTAATCTTTCCCACCATTCAATATTGAAGTGCACAGACATAGTTTTGTTTGCGTTTTTTGATTTAATCCTTCTGTAACTCCTTTTTCTACTGGCCCCACAGGTTCAGCCAAAGCCAGGAGTGATCAGCTCAGTTGGAGGGATGGCTCTGGGGAAAGGTGGGATGCAGATACAGGTAATGGCGGCAGGTCTGACCCAAATGCCTGCTCCACAGCCCCCTGCTCCGGTACAAACACAGGTAAGGGGATACCCATATACCTCACTGCACTGCCTATACACATTTATGAGGTCTTTCAAAACTGCATCCAAAATTGAACCATCAACCTGAGTGTTTAAAACGGTGTTATCGATTTAAGCGGTGTTATCTTTTGCTCACGTTACAGACAGCAACAATGAAGATGCCTTTCAGTGCAGAGCCCAGTAAAGAAGCCAGGTATGTGTTGCAGTCATTCAAGAGGGTTATTTGGAGATTACTCTTAATGGGGTCAAATCTTTGTAAATGGTTTATATGTTTTACACATCTTTCTGTAGGATGCTAGAGCAACTGAGGAAACAGCAGGGCTCAGTGCTTCACCCAAACTACAGTGCTCCTTTCCACTCCTTTGAGGACTCACTGCACAGACTGCTGCCTTACCATCTCTACCAGGGCACTGCCAACTCCTCTCAAGACTATCAAAGAGGTAACCCACTCCATATCCTCCAGTATAGCTGAAGTACAATCTTATGATGCCCTAATCCCAATTTTATGATTTCCATTAACATTTTCATCCCTTACTCTGTGCAGTGGATGATGAATTTGAGAGTGTCTCCTGCCAGCTGTTGAAAAGGACCCAGGCCATGCTGGATAAATATCGCTATCTGCTCTTTGCAGAATCAAAGGTAAGTTTATGAACCAGCATTCTCAGATTAGGCCCTTTAGTTTTCTCCCTCCCCCTGAATTGATTTCGAACTGACGGTGTGTGGGGTTTGAACCCGAGCAGAGACTGGGCCCCTCGGCAGAGATGGTGATGATCGACCGGATGTTCATTCAGGAGGAGAAGATCGCTTTGAGTCAGGACAGGATATTGGCCAAGGAGAGACCAGGTACGCTGCCCCTCTCTCTTACTTCTTCACCTGTATTTTCAGCTGCCTTGGTCTACATTGGGTGTTTGCTAATGACAAATCTCTCTTTCTGTCATTGCAGAGGAGTATGTGGCAAATGCACGCATGTTGGAGAGTGTAGCTGTTTCATCCCAACAGCAGCCGTCTTCTGTTGAGCCCAGCTCAGTGAGCGGTGGGGTAGCAGCAGCTGCCCCTGCTCCAGCACCTGCAGGTCCTGCCCCGGCCCCCCTTCCTAGCGTTGCTCCAAACCCTACTCCAGCACCCACCCCTACTCCTGCTCCAGCTCCAGCACCCTCCCCAGCCCCCTTCCCCCCTACCAAACTGGTGATAAAGCAGGGTGGAGGGGGAGCCTCTGTGTCCTGGTCCAGCAGCTGTCCTCCAGCCCCTGCTGCAGGGAGCAGGCTAGTGGCTGAACCCGCCAATCAGAGCTCCTCCTTCAGCCGTGCTCCAACCGCATCCTCCTCTTTCTCCTCCTCCTCCTCCTCCTTTACCTCTCGAGCAGCCGACGATGACGATGCTCTCCCCCAGCGAACCAGCAAGCCGCCTATCAAGACCTACGAGGCCCGCAGGCGAATCGGCCTGAAGCTGAAGATCAAGCAGGATCAAACGGGATTCGGTAAGGTGGTCCACAACACTGCCTTAGACCCAGTCCACACACCTCAACCTCAGCAGAGCAGCCAGTCTGCATCCCAGCCTCAGACTCAGCCCCAATCCCAACCCCAAGCTGCTGTGCCACACCCAAAGGCCCGCCCAGTAGCAACTCCTCCTACTACTGTCATCAGAACTCAGTCCCCAGCATGCACTGCTTCTTCCTCATCATCGGTCACCATAGCAACCACTCAGTCCAACCCTCCACTGAGAGGCACCGCTCCCCCCAGCACAGCCCCATCCTCCTCTTCCTCTTCACCTCACACATGGTCGTCGTCAACCTCCTCAATATCCTCCTCCTCCTCCACTCAGATGAATGGAACGTTAGAGCACCACGATGTGGGTGGGGTCAAACGCAATCCAGCCTCCACTGCCACGCCCCCACAGACCACCTGTCGCCTCCCCCTCCGAAAGACCTACCGGGAAAATATTAGTCCCCGGGTCCGACCAGGTGTCCCAGGGGGAGGAGACGAGAGCCTGTCCTACCCCAGACCCACACCCTCACCCCCCAGGCCCGAGGCCTCATCTCCTTCCTCAGAGCGTACGGTGATAGCCAGTGTGAAGGTGGAGAAAAGAGGCAGGGAGGCCTCGCACACCGAGTCTAGCCATGAAGGGGGCAGACTAGGGAGTGCCATGCAGGGGCTGGAGCAGGTGGAGGTGGTGTTTAACCGTGGTATCAAAACGACACAACATCATCATCTCCCACACCTCCCAGACAAAGAGGAGGCAAAGGAAAAAGAGGAGCAGCACACAGACAAAGAGACTGATATAAGTCAATACAAGAGGGCGAGTGGAAAAAACAGGCAGAGGGCAGGTGGAACATTTAGAATGGACCAGCATGCCCCTGGGCCTCCCTCTCCAGAGTCCTCCTGCACAAGAGACTCCTCGCTTCCTGCCAAACGCTGCAAGTCAGATTCCCCTGACATGGATAACGCCAGCTTCTCCAGCGGCAGCCCTCCGGACGACTCTCTGAATGAGCACCTGCAGTGTGCCATCGACAGCATCCTCAACCTACAGCAGGGGCCCTCTGCCCGCGGGCACCACCTTAAAGGGGGCAGCGGCAGGCCCCACCAGCACCAAAGCCAGCGCCCAGGGGGCTCTGCAGCCTCATCCCACAGACCCTCAGTCCCGCCCTCCTCTTCCTCTACTTCCTCATCCTCCTCCCTGGCCCAGCACCCTCAGGTCGGTGGCCGCGGCCACAACGGCAGCCTGGTGCCCCAGACTCAAAGCA
Organism: Centroberyx affinis; assembly: GCF_046629955.1. Lineage (NCBI taxonomy): Eukaryota > Metazoa > Chordata > Actinopteri > Beryciformes > Berycidae > Centroberyx > Centroberyx affinis. The sequence goes on from NW_027279719.1 coordinate 188,575, forward strand.
GATAACAGCCCCTCAGCCCAAGGACAGACTGACAAAGGGCACTGACTGACAGACAGATGTGGGGAAGGGAAGGAGGGCACTGTGAGAAAACAGTATCACTGTACTCTGCCAAGCTGTGTTGGCTTTGTTTGTCCATTTGAATTGTCCAGACATTTCTTTGTCGTTTACAGCCTGACTCACACCCTGGATGGATAGAGTAAGAATGGGGTTGGAGGTAATACTGTGTTGTCTTGGTGGATAGCATCAGACGTGAAGATGCGTGGTGTTTGTATGTGTTCTCTCAATCATGCTCAAGTAATAAGATGAAATTGTCAGAGGTTATTGTTCTCCATTTTTCACTTTCATTTGATCTTTTCTTTTCACGTCCAGTATTCATACATTCCTATCACGTGGTGGCCTGAGTGCCAGTCCCTCCACATCGGATCATCTCCTGGTTTTTATGGTGTCCCAATGAGCGCCTGGCAGCTCCTCAAAACAGAAGTCCCAACAACTCTCTTTCACTGGGCCACCTGCAGTTCAGAGAGGCAGAGGGGAATACAACCAGGTTCAGGCTATCAGAGATCATAATACATATCTTCCTTTACCCAAGTGTGACCCTATCATCACAAACATAATGCTGCCCCTACAAATGCAAACAGCAGTAGTTACTTTTTTGCATTTTAAAGGTCAAAGGGCATGACTATTGTTTAGATTTCATATCAACAAAAATAGGACTCATAAATGCTACTAAACGATACACAGTCACTTCTGAATTAGCAATATATTTGTTGAGAGGAAATACTGAAGTCACGTCTCTCAATTTCACTACTCGTGCAGCAACTGCTCTTTGGCTTTGTATGGCAAAATGGTTTAGCCTCCACCCTCATTAGACAGTTTAACGCCAGCTTTTCATATACACATTACATTCGTTTTAAGTGTATCATGCTGAGCAAGCTGTTTTTTTTGTTTTGTTTTGATTGTGAAGTGGTTTACCTTGTGGCTGCTCTTGGGAACTGTAGTACTGTATCGGCGAGATGTAAATGAACATGTAATAAGGAAATTCAATTCTCTTCTGTTTCAAATGTTGGATGATTTCCCAGGTCCATGTTTTTAGACCCCCTCCACGCCTCCCCCTTGTTGCTTACAATGCCAGGTGTGGACTTTATGCATTTCAGTCAGCAGGGGGCAGGCCAGTCTTTAATTGTTGATCTTCTTCTCTGTTCTCAGTCTGATTGTTCCATCTTGCTGTCACTATCCCTGCCTCCCTCGCCGTTCTCTTTTCTTTTCTTTTTTTTAGCCTGGTGGACAATTCAAACACAAACACAGCAAGAGCATTGAAATGGAAAAAAAGGAACAATAATAATGTACAAAAAGACCGTAAGAGAATTTGAAGTATAGTATTACAGATTAATTTTGTATTGTATTTATTGTGTATAATGACACTTTTTAAAAAGAAATGTACATTTAGTAAAACTGTAAATTAAACCTTGCTTCTTTTATGAAACGTTGCACGTCTTCTGGTCTTCTGTCTGGCGGTTTAGAGAGTCATTCCTGATCATCAGGCTACATTCCACTGGATGACTAATGATGACTGAGAAGTATGATTAGAGTTGGGGGAGAGAGGAGGAGATGGTGGTAGTGGGGGTGTGGCTGGTGCCCTTTATAAGATAGCCAGCAGGTGGTGCATGGAAGTGGAAAAGTAGAGCTGGCCTGTGTGCTTAGTGCCCTCAGGGTTCACAGAGTTTGGGAGGAGCAAGGGAGTTTAGACTGATGAGAGGAAAAACTGTCACGTCTGTAAATGCTGAGATGTTACAGTATGTTTAAGTAGTCCAGAAAACTTTGAATCAAAAAACATAACAGAAATGTGTAGCCACAGGTTGCATCATAAGGTTGTGTTTATCGCTCATAACATGAATATGCCCAAAGATACAATGCGTGTGTGGGATTATGTCATGTAGAAAAAGTGACTCCACCCAAATTATTTATTCACAACCCCCTCCTGCAGGTCCACACCCTTTGCCCATAGTTCGGCTCATCCCTGCCCTGAACTGGAGTTTTAGTGCTGCCCACAGTGCTGCCAGGCATCTCTGGAAGAGGAGGTGCATTGAACGAGGAGAAGTCAGTGAGAGAGAGGAAAGTTAGTCTCTGTGTGGTGTGTGTGTGTGTGTTTGTCCTGTGCTCCTTCTGCAAGCAGAGTAAGGACCCATGCCAGACCTGGAGCTCATCTGAAATACATTAAACCCTGGAGAAGAACGATCCTCAGTCAGCTAGCTGCGTTGACACTCCACCGAGGGTTTCTATTTGCTGACAGAGGTACACCCATACATGTAGCAGCAGCTCCTCCAAGAGACTGACTTTTTTTCTGTCCTCAAATCAAAATATTTTCCAAACTCCAGAGGACAAGAAGGAGAGAGAGAGAGAGAACAAGGTGCTTGAAGAAATCTGTCCTTTCTCCATAATAACTTGGTAAATATACCTTTTTTCAATTTAAATATAGCTATAATGGTTCTTCTGTATTTTAGATTCTACCTAAAATGTAGTTATAACCAGATTGATACAGTGGAAAGTGGAGTCTTGATGGCATTCCATCAGTACAACAGATCACAGTTTAGAGGTAGAGTTAATGTACCAGATAAGTTTATGTAAACTCTTAAATTTACAGTCTTTTAAACAATGTTGTTCCATTGGTTTGTTTGGATACTAAAGTATGATTCCCCTGGATTCCAGTCGCTCCTGCAGGCTAGAATGTTAGCTTTCTTGTTCCAAGTCCAAAACTGTGTTGCAATTGTGGTGCACAAACCCACAAGGCATTTTCCACCATCCTTAAAGCTTAGGGAATCACTCCCAGAGCCTAACCCAAACCATTCATACTCATAGGAAGTGTGTAAATCAACTCTTACTCCTATGATATGGCTGGTACATTACTTAGTTTTTATGACACTTCTGCGTAATGGCGGTCAAATTAGATATAATGTGTGTCCTCCAGATCTCCAGAGTTCGCCATTTTGACAAGAACTCTTTGCTCATTGGTCTTGTGACATGTCAGGGATTGTTGCCCTCTCTCTCCTCTGGGCAGTTTGTTTTTTCTTTCAGTTCAAATGAGATTTGTAAGAGAGCAGCTCTCCACAGATGAGTTTATGTCTGCTGATGTGTGTCTTATCTTTCTGCCCTTGTATCAGTCCACTTCTAATAAGCAGGGACACAGCTGTGAGCTCTTGGACTGTATCACCAAACAGCCATATTACTAAGCCTTTCATACCTTATCTAGAGTTGGAAAAAAGAAAAAAACAGACAGACCATGACAAATGGGTTGAATGTGTCTGCGCATGTATAGACTACCACTGTGTGTGGTGATCGGTCTATGCTGTCCCTGTTTCATTGTGTGAACGATTGATAATCATTCACACATTTATCGTTCCACTGAGAAGAACCACTGGGGAAAAAGGAATGTCTTACTCATTTCACTGTAAAGAAATGAGCTGTGCCTATGCAAATCTGGACGCTGGGCTGGGTTTGCGTGTTTTCCAAAGTGAACACCAACTTTTTCCAGGCATGCACTGACAATGTCTGCAGTCTCCTGTGGGCTAAAGCTTTCTCCAGATTCCACATCCATGAGTTCAGACAAGGGCAGCCCCTCTTCACTGCACTGTTAAGTCTACTTTGATCACCGAGCGGTTGGGCATTAATACACTTTTACCATTTGGATTGATCTCTACGTGTCTTTTCTTTTTTTCTGTCTATATTTCAGAGACCTTTAGAAGTCAGTGTGGTGACTCTTTTCAAAGAGGAAGACGGTCTTCAGACGAAACATCAGCCCTATCATTCCTTTCAGCGTGTGCAGAGGTGGTTCCAAGGACAAGTGAGCAACGTTCACAATAAATACAGGAAACACCTGAAGGCTTTCCAAGGTTCGACCACAGGAAATATAGCTATAGACAGAGACACAACTCAGGCACTGATTTTTTTTAAGAAGTTCCCTGCATTCCATTAGTCAATCAATATGTCACGTTGGGGGCGGAAAGATGTGAAGAAGACGCCTGAGGTTATCCGTACTGTGACAGAGGGGCTCAAGTCCCTGTACCGTAAGAAGCTGCTGCCTCTGGAGCAGTACTATGGTTTCCATGACTTCCACTCCCCCAGCCTTGAGGATGCAGACTTTGATAACAAGCCTATGGTGCTGGTTGTGGGACAATACTCCACAGGAAAGACAACCTTTATCAAGTAAGACATTACAGCTCAGCATCAAATACTTAAAATCTACAAATCTACAAAAAAGTGTGATCGCTATGTTTATCTAGGTATCACAAGTGAAAAACATAAGTTGCCCCAATTTATAACTAATGCTCTCTAGATGTACTATTCAGTGCAAGTGAACTAACTTGCACCGCTGCGTCTGTGAATGACAGGTATTTACTGGAGCAGGATATTCCCGGGAGCAGGGTGGGGCCTGAGCCCACCACTGACTGCTTCACTGCTATCATGCATGGAGACGTGGAGGGCGTCATCCCTGGGAACGCCCTTATCGTCGACCCCAACAAGCCCTTCCGCAAGCTTAACCCCTTTGGAAACACCTTCCTCAACAGGTGAGTGCAGGGACTCCGTTCACACTGTATTGTGTAATGATTCCACTGAGGGAGCCAGCCAGATAAGGATAACAGTGTGAAATGGAGAGACTGTGTGAGAGGACCCTGAGAGGGAAGCAGAGCAGGGAAGGAGAGATAACAGAAAATGTGCGCCAGTTTTTCGGTCCATGGAATTTCAAGTCCCTGTGCCAAATTTCAGAGCGGGGAGGCACTTGCCTTATTTGTGGAAAAATGGAGAAAGGGAGCGATATCACCCGAGAGGGTGATGAAAGCTAATGTACTCAGAAGGGAACTGCAGTGTGCACAAGTTCAAAGACAAGGTCAGAGGGCTCTACAGCCCCTCGGGTAAAGTCAAATAAATGAAGTCACAGACTTCGGCAAGCTTAGGGAATCTGTAAGAGGAACATAACACTCAAGTTCTTTCCCTTGCTCTGTTTAGTGTCTGGGCTGCCAGTTTTCTATGTGTATGTTTTTCCATTGATGTAAACTGTAACAGAATCATGTTAGTCATGTGTTTTACAATAGAGGCCAGTCTGTTGCTGGAGACATGCTATGTGCAGAACAGACAGGCCAGAAGTGACGGGAACACACAGAGCTCCTGTTGATGGGTTTCCACAGAAAAGGCAGTAAAGTTCTGACAACAGTTTTCCAGGGGAGTCCCTCTCTACCTCAGCAGGGTGTGTTTGTGAGCGTGTTTGCGTCTCTCCTCTTGCTTTGACTTCCTGTTCTGGGAACCGGTGGGCTCGTTAAACTCATAAGCTACAGGAAGTGCTGGTGTTGTTCTAAGCCACACATCGTTAGCGGGCCTTATTGTTTGATTCTGGCAGTAGTGGTCATTTTCCTTCAGGAAGCCCAGAGCATTGAGAGGCCTGCTTCCACACAATGGCCTGCAGTGGGAGGGGAGGGATGTGGAGGGGGCAGCTTCCAATCTGCTCCTTAGATCACATTTGCTTCTATGATAACAGATTGCCCCGTTTCACATGATTCACATTCTTTCCATCCATGTTTTTGAGGGAGTGTTTAACCCAAATCTGACCTCACTGACCCTGGGTAGATGTGAAATCCAACTTGTGCTGTATAGCGCGTGTGTGAGTGTTCCTGTCTCTCGCTGATGAATGCCAGGTTCCAGTGTGCCCAGCTGCCCAACCAGGTCCTGGAGAGTATCAGCATCATCGACACGCCGGGCATCCTGTCCGGCGCCAAGCAGAGAGTGAGCCGAGGTGAGAAAGGTGGCAAAGGTGAGGAGAGGGCATGGGGGGGCCTGCAGAGACACATCCCTGAACCTCAGCTCACAAACTCATCTCCTTTGTCACACCTGGCTAACTCATGGGACCAACCTATTCTGTCACAGTAACACTTGGCAGCAGGGCAAGCGCAACTCTCAGCAGTACATAGAGCTGCAATAAAAACGTAATAAGGAACAGAGAGAGCACAAAAATGCCATCAGCGCATCTGGAAGAATGTACTGCTGAGACTAAATAATCTTCATGCATCATCATCTATCTATAGTTATTCACTTTTCTATTCATCCACCCTTTGTTCAACCCTCACTTAAGTTAATGTGCATGAGCGACTAACAAGATTACATATGATTGTGTTGGTGCAGGTGAAAAAAACCCTCAAAAGTATGTATGTTAAATGATATAATTATTATTTTTTTTAACAATATTTTTATTGGGGTTTTTCAATTATAACAAACAGTACATATCAAAAAAAAAAAAGGTCAGTCTTGGCAGCAAATACACTATACCATCAAATGAATAGGCAAGTAAATAAAAACATAGTAATTAAAACAGAAGTGAAGATACAGATGTTACCGTAATTATAATGTACAGAAATCTTGAAGATCACATGGGCTACTCCACTTTATAGTCTTGTTCCAGTTGCCCCGCCCCCACCCCAATCTTTGGCTTTATTGATCATTACCAACATTTTGTTTCAAAAACTCCATGAAACTCCCCCAGATATTTTCAAAAACTTCCAGCTTTCCTTTAGTAATGTATGTTAGTTTTTCCATAGCAACACATGCTGATAGATCCTTAATATATTGATTTGTTAAATGATATAACTAAATGATAGCCCATTGCTATTTTATACTTTGTGAGTCAAGGTCTTGTTTTCTCATGATGGTAT